>NC_056749.1:458645266-458762766 GCF_019279795.1 Protopterus annectens
TTTATATATTATTTTCAAACGTACAATAGAAAAAAAGCAATATTTACAGCAGTGAGTAACAATTCAAATTTATATGGCTCTATGTTGATAGATCGAAAGTGCGTTTCAGTGAAACGTACATGAGCGAACTCACTTTCGTGAAAGTGCATTTTATCGAAAATGCACTTTCGTGGAAAAAAAAGCAAGCCAAAAAAAACCGGCGAAATTGAAGTGTATTAACCCACCAGATGTGCAGCAGCAAGCCCTGCCCATGACCATGTTGACTGCACCACCCACCGTTTGATTGAAAGATGCCACCAAAACACAAGGCAATTTAGACCTATATTTCGCTATTAATAAAGCAGTTTTTAAATATTTTTTCGCCTAATTGGTGAAATTGAAGTGTATTAACCCACAAGATGTGCAGTAGCAAACCCCGCCCATGACCATGTTGACTGCACCGCCCACCATTTGATTGAAAGATGCCACCAAAACACAAGGTAATTTAAACCTATATTTCGCCATTAATAAAACAGTTTTTAAATATTTTTCGTGCTATATCACTACTACTTTATTTTTTTAAATTTTAAAATATTAGTGTTATTAACGTAAGACATTGATACTCAAGACGTCCTTTAAATAGGGAGAGTTATTTTCCAATCTTTAAAAATAATCTATGTTCCAAACTGTTTGACAGTGCAAGTATCTTGTCACACATTCATGAAGAAATTTTAAACAAATAAAAGCGGTACTTTTCTGTTATTGGGGTAGCTGTTTTAAATGCGGTTAGCTCCAAATGCAGTGTCTTTTCATGTGTTTGATTATATGGCTAGGTAACTGTAAAATACAAAAGGTATTTCTCTTTTGGAAACATATTGTACACTTAAATTTGTAAACCCATACGTGTTCTGAAGACACTGTATTCAGTGCTCATCAACCAGGTTGACGTTGTTTGTCCATTAAAAGGATAGTTAAAAAAATAAAAGAAATTCTGGATGATGTGAAACCTTTTCTCCTATCACATGGAAAAAAAATGTACAAATACACGGAAACAACTTATATATAAATTCATGTATGTTTTATTTTACAAAGTGAGTAAACATGTAACATGAAGCCTGAGCCCCATCCGAAAGGTTGTGTTTTCCAAGCACTTTGGAAAGAAAAAAAAAACACGAGTATTTGGTTGTCAAGATGCTTGTGGAACATTTGAATGGAAAGGCCATTCATCTCATTATTGTGCTTATTAAATGCTCTTGTTTTTAATTCTACTGTTTCTGCTACATGGCACTGATTTACCATTACATTTGCATTACGTGTCCATCACGGCGGACATGCCCATTCCTGCGCAAGCTCGGTGGTGGGTTAATACACTTCAATTTCGCCAAAAAACCTACACAAATAAAACACTACTCACACTTATGCATGGGGAAAGCCCCCTGCACCCCCAATGTGGGGGGGGGCTGTGCCCCCACCTTAATATTCTCACTCCGAGATCACACTACAGTGGGAAAAGGGAATATTCCCTTATCCCCGCTGTCCCACGATCTAAGCAACATTTTACTTAGTTGTACAATAGGGAAGTAAATATTGTGGGAAGAAATATCCAGGGAATTGTTATGGCTAGGCTTGTATAGGCCCTAGGGCTGCTAGCCTAATACCAACCTATGAACCTATAAATCTACATGCAAACTGCGTGTTTTTTTGTGAAAGTGCATTTTTGATAAAATGCACTTTCGCGAAAGTGAATTCACTCAAATACATACTTTCGATGTTCAGGACCCATACATAGATGTATATTGTGCTTTGTTCTTTGCTTTAACTGTGACACACTTAACTAATTGCAATACTTATCTAGCAATAATTTAATATTTTGCTAGTGTTTATAGTTCAACTTTTTTCTTTGTTTGATATTGTAATAATATTTTCTTTATACACTGAAGAAATACACCAAATTTTAAAGGGCACCCTGTCCATAGGTGTCATTATCTTTAAACATATGCTGTGGAGGTGACAATATATGATTTTGCGTATAAAATGAAAGTGTATTAGAGTACCCTTGATGTGAACCAAGCAGTGAAGTATTAAGCAATGCAATTATTGTTCTACAATTGTTATGCTTTAATTAGGCCATAGTTGAAAGATGTCCTTGTGGTTTACTCTGCAAACCAAATAATTATAAGTAAATTTGATGGTAGCTTTAGACAAATTAATTCTTGCTGTGGCCACAGGGTACTGTTTAAGCAGTAGTTAGGCGAGGGTAACATTCTTGTCAGAATGAAGATTTTTCTGTTTGTAGTTTTAAAGTGGGCATTTTAGTCAGTTGCATTCAGCCTTCAAGCCCCACAAAGTGAGCTCTTGGTTTCTGTTGTTTTTCATTGATATTTTTTTGACATCCCCATTTTAATTTTAATTAAGCTGTGGGTGTTCGCTTTTGTTTAACTAAATTGTAATTTTTGCATCCTTTTATGGCTGACTGTTTAGAATTTTGTCTCTATTTGACCTGCAGATTTATTTTGCAATTGTAGTCTAATAATGTAATAATACCTTCCTTTCTAGAAGGAATGTCACTTTTCACTGAATCATAAGGTATGCACAGATTTATAGTAAGGTCAGACTATTTTTTTCATAGAGATTTCTCTGTTGTCATGATTTTGAATAGTAATGCTATGTATGTACTATGATGCCTCATTAACCAGAGTCAGTCAAACTTGGGCTATTGCATTTTTTACATATTTTATTGGTTCTGCCCATCTTCTCCACATTAGCCTTTGATAATTGAGGGTCTTCCTCTTACCTCTGTTTTGATTGCCTTTTCTATAAAAGGCAGCAGTGGTGGTGGGTATGTCTTTTTTGTTTTTGCAAGCACTAATAGGAATAAGCAGACGTCTGTAGCATTGTGGCCACTTGCACATGTTGCACCACCTATATACTATATTTATCTGTGGGTATTCTAGTGTAAGGTAGCAGAAGGAAGGGTGTGTGATGGTACATGAACCGGTGTGTGATGGTACATGAACCGGCTGTCTAGCTGCTGTGACATTGAGGTTTAACATACTAGGCTAGGTCAACTAAAAGGTGGAGAGTTGGTGAAAAATGCACTACAGTAGCAATACTACAAGCATCACAGCCAGCATTTGTAGCAGTGTGTCGGGGTATTTATTCTGATGAAGAATGATGGCTGCTTATTCAGTTTATTTGCCCACAAAATTTTTCATCCAAGTTAGAGTATGTTTTTCTTAACTTAGAACTCCAGAGCCAAAAACTGACACTGGCATTTATGATAGTTGACGACCCAAATATTTTTGGGAGGAATAAACTGGCAGCAACAAGATAAAAGTGATACTGCATTTGTTGTTTGTTTTGCATTTGTTAATTAGGGCAGAAGGCTAATCTATCCAAACCTTTTTTAGATGGGCTCATGGTGTCCACTGAATGTAATTTCTTCTATGGACATTTCTGTAAAAACATTGCTGTAAATCACTTTCATTACATCACAAAATAAGCATTTTTTTTTGCAAGGTGGCAAGCTCTTGGCCCCCCACCCCCTGTTGAATGTATATTGTTTCCATGGATGCACAATAGTGTGAAAAATTGCAAAGTGAAATGATGTTCAGTGATGTGGAGTTGTCCAGTGGAAAAATTACTATAGCTGGCTCTCTTTCATACTCTGCCTGGGAGTACACTCTGGATAAGTGATTTGCTTAAAGTTGTTCAGCAAACAAATGGAGGCTGTGAGACTTGAACCTTGGACTGCAGGAAGCAATTTATTAACAGCTCATACCCATATTCCTGTGTACTAATTGCCAGACAGATGGCAGTTAAATATGGATATACCTTTCAGCAGCTGGTGCCCACCTTTCCTAAGGGTTTCTTTTGGTAAAACGTAGGTGTTTGATACAGGGCTGTGCCACTTGTACAAATCAAGAATAAACTGAAGTAATGCTACCTGCCACTGAGCCTTTAGTAACAATTAACAATCGAATGCTAAGGTATTTTGCATTTTTATATCATCAGTGTCAGTCATAAGTTGTGTGACTTTTCTTGTGAAGATCTTTGTCAGTGGCAGTCCTCCTCATAAACCGAGAATAAATTAAACTGCCACCAGGGAACACGTGATATATCTAAGACAGGAAACAGGAGAAACACAGAGAAATGCAAGCAGAATGAAAGGAGGAGAAGCTAATTGTGTGTATTACTTTTATTAAACTTTACATCTGATGTAAGCCTATTTTATTGTCCTGCAGTTTCATGTCTTCTTTTTGTATCCAAAAAGCAGCACTTCACAGTAAGTTCAAAGGACAACACACAAATTGAATTAGCTTCTCACACCAAGGTGCAAGGTGTCGTCATAAATAAGCACCTCATATTTAATTATCATATCTCATTTGCAGTACAAAAAAACACACCAGAGGCTAGAACACTTTAATAGAATAAAGTTATACCTCACAAATACTGCAAGAATTAAAGTTGCTACAGCCTATCTGCTCCCAACTATGCTGTGTGTTTCCGTTATACTCTCATATCTGGGCTCTTCTCTGGCTCTTAAGCTTGAACAATATTAGAACAAAGTGGCTAAATTCGCAGCTAGCCAACCATTTGGGTCTCACCACTCTATAACACTCAGGCAGTTGAACTGGTCTGAACTTCATCATGACTTCTCACACTTAACAACTATTTATAAGTCACAAAATAACTCTCTTACCCAGAAAAATGCCCAAGTTTACAATACATCTTTCATTCTTTCTCCCCAAACAGAGCACTATGTTCTACAAACACGTTTCTCAAAATATTCAAATCCAACAACCAAGCTGAAAATTTCCTGTATTCCAGTTGCATCTCCAAAATATGGAATAAACATCCTCACCCACTTATAGAAATCATTTCACTAGTGACTTTTAAATATAGAGTTAAAAATCCTAGTAGGTACATGTGTAGTTTGCTTTGACCAGTTCTACCATTCCAGACTCAACCTCACAAGTTAACTCTCTACCCTAGACTTAATCTTTCTCAAATCACATAGGTCATCTCCTTTTGCATTGTCTCCTACTACCAGCTTCCCTACTTCTGTACAGAATTTTCAACATTCTCTGCTTGTGTATTCATTCTTATACTATTTCTTCCTTCTTTTTCTCACTACCACTAAGCTGTAACAAAATGCTTTACTACATTTTCTGATATAACTTAGCTTGTTAAATTATATTTTGAAGCTTTTCTGCCCGGGCCTCAGCTGAAAATGGGCTGCTAGCCCAGTCGGACCTTCCCGGTAAACTAATGTGAAATAAGAAATAAAACAAATAAATAGCTCTTGACTCATTCACACCTATAGCACTTATTACAGTGTGTTCAGCTCCATGCCTGCTGCACTACCACTGTGTGGGCTGTCTTGTCTTAAATGTACCTAGAGCGCATTAAAGTAGACTGCACACAGCAATATTGTTTACTGCAACTTAATCGAATTATGAATATATGGCATCCATTGCATGTTTAAGCATCGTACATGTTAGAAAATTGTATAAATTGAACAAGAAAAGCAAAGAACAGCTTTATTCCTGCAAATTAGTTTGTTTGCATTTAACATCTGAGTCAGAGCTTTAGAGAACTGAAGTCTTGTGGAACAGAGGAATTTTCATAATGAGTGGTGGCAGGGGTGAAGAATTAAGAAGTGTACAACCACACATAATCTAAGATGGTGTAAATTATTCTACTTCAGAAACTTCAGCTTTTAAAATGTAAATACCTACCTGCCCAAATGTACAACTTTACATATTTAGTGCATCTTAAAATTTCCTTTTGAATTTTGTATTCTATTATAATCTTTTTTTATTTGCAACATATGTACTAAAATACTTGCTGCTTGTATATTCTTTCTTCAGATGTGTGAAACGGCATGTCAAAACTATTTAGAATCTTTGTGGAGCTTTTTATCCCTTGGCCTCCACTGAAAAGGAGTTTTCCATCCAGTTGAACTATCACAGTAACTAAATGCAAAATAAAAAATAAAGTAATTATCAAAAATTTTTATAATTCCTGGATTTTTTTTTGCCTCTGTAGTGTTGCTTACTGTGGGTAGGTAATACTAAATGAGAGTGTTTGAGTGGGGTCTGATGCTTTGCATCCTGTTGGAAAGTAATCCAAACCAGCTCCACTTTGGAGTACCAGGCTTGTATTTTCCCTAATATGTCCCTAATTGTTGTAATTTAAATTAAATAATATTTTCTCTGCACTGTGGTCTTTCAAGAGCATTATTAATTCAACAGGTACTTTACTTCTTTATGTAAATTGGGTTGTAGTCTGCTCCTGGTATCTCATTTCTTTCCTCTGTGGAAGGTGAACGCTTTTTTCCAAGTACCATCATTCCTTGCTGTTTTTCTTTCCTTTTTATGTTTTGGACTATTTATGCCTTGCACTGTGAACTCCTTTCCACACTTGGGCTGAACCCATGCATGTTTGTTGATGCCTTCTGCAGCACTAATTACTTTTCTGCAGTGAGGTGGACAGTCCAGTATTCTTGCTTCACCACCCCAAGAAAGCACAGATGATGGGAGGTTTTTGCATGCCTCAGTCTCCAGTTTGGTACTTAGGCAGTCACATCACTAACTAGACAGTCATAGTTCCCTGGTGTCAGATATTTAGTGTGTGCCTCTGCATACTCCATCAGGCTCATTACTACTGAGTCAGTGCAGCATTTGTACTGTTGACTGGCCTTGATCATCAGTGTAAAATGATGTTGCTTTCTGTAAGCAAGCTTGGTTACCAAAGTCAAATGAAAACAACCACTTAGCACAGCTGTTACAGCAAGTCTTCACACCACACACGGAATGACTACCATTTCCTGAATGTAAAAAATTTACATTCTATGTTGTTTTCTGAACAGGTATTACTGCATATCTATGCTTCTTAGGTATTCATCTTATGGTGTTAAGCCTCATAGCACACTAGTTGCATGACGATTATTCAGCACATGCCCAACTTGTATTACTTGTGTGAACAGTTGTGTGTGCCTATGTTTGGGTCTTTACGTCTATACAGCTCTTATTTGACAGTCTAAAAAGTGCACATCTTGCAAGTGTGACACTGAGAATTAATTTGCCCTTTTTTGAGTGACTTCTTGGGGTAGTATTTTAAGAAGTAGAGGGATGTGGGGGTGTATAAAACTGCCTTAAAACCCCAATTTTCACAAAGTTATTGATCTCACTTTTAAGAAATTTATGTGTGTATGATATATAGTGACATTTTTGGGCAGTGGACAACACACTATTTGTCATACCCAGTAGTGTTTTATTGCTACAACTCAAACAGGCTGACTTTGCTAAAATGTATCCACAGCTGACTTGATTAAAAGAAAAATGGTATCTTGTTGGCAGCTAGGTATATATCAGAAGTTAAATGCAAATCGTCCACACACTGTATTAATGTACACCCACAGGGAAATTATTAGTAGGTTTATACTAGGCTAATGATTCCAGGGTCTTTACAAGCCTAGCCATACAACCCAGCACAGTTTTGTTCCCCAAGTTTCTTGGGATGCCTATATGTTTGGATATGTTGGTATCGAGGTAGCTAAGGGTTATGTGGAGAGGGGTATGCTACTTTGGGATTCATTTACTTACTATTGAACCTCTGTTCTTCAGAGGCATGGGGGCCAGACTGGGGGAGAATTTGCAATTTGCCATCCAGTGATCAAGGTTTCTTTTGACCAGGGCTAGGGATGAACTCTGCTTCATGTAGATGGTAGCTTATTCTATAGTGTGGATATCTTTGAAATGCTTATCGACCTTCCCAGCATGTTCTGTTTATGTCACAGACAAAGATCAGGTCCTTGGTTCCAGTGTTTCTGGTATTACTTGTTTTGTGGATGTGCAAGGAATCTGTCAGAGCTAAATTTGAAGATGCTTTATATGCTAGGCATAGATGGCCTCTCAGCAACGTGTAGGAGACAGAGTACAGAGAATTTTTTTTTTTTTTTTTTACAGAGCTTTAAGGCGATCTGTGTAGGACAGAGGTTTTGTACCCTGGACTCTCCTGTTGAGGAATGTTTGATTGTGTTTCAGCTGTTGCATGTTCCTGGTTAGGTACATGCCAAAGGAGGCATTGTATATGATGATGGGTCTGATAAGGGCTGAGTAGAGTGGTAGTATAACTTTCTTGGACCTGGATGCCATACCCTTTTTTATGAGTTGGGCAACCTAGAATGATTTTCTTACTGTCTTGGCTGTGTGTGTTGGTTGAAGCCAGACTAATGTCTACATATGTTTCTAGATTCCTAACAGTCAGATCAGCTCTTAGGGGTGTTTTATTGATGGATTAATTTAGCTTGGGTGGACGATTTCCTAAAGGGCACTATAATGCAGTTCTTTGCAGTGAGTTTTAAACTATGGCTTTTCCAGCAATCGTTTGTTTGTATTAGACCTTTTTGTAGAAAGTTGCTGTTATGGAGGGAGTCTGTGATAGCTCCCAATTTACAGTTATCTGCTAACTTGGTGAGCCAGAGGCCTTTGATATTAGTCTTTACTTCTGAGAAGTAGATGCCAAACAGGATGGGCTCAACATGGAGCCCTGGAGTACTCAGCTGGTGATGGTGGAAGTGGTGTCACCAATCCAGACTTCTTGGGTCAAATCTGAGCCAGTCAGAAGTCCAGTGAGTTATGTAGGAATGTATGCCTAGTTCTGAGAGTTTAACAGTACCCAAGTGGGGTATTGTTTTGAATGCCTTGGCTTGGTCCAGGTAGGCGATATGCACCATTTTTCCCTCATCCATAGCCTTGGTGACCCTCTCAAAAGTCTACCAGGTTGAGTAGGCAAGACTTTCCCTTAACAAAGCAAAACTGGGTTGGGTCCAGTGTCTGTAGTTTGCCGATGTTCTTGTTGATCATTTCCATGATAATGTGTTGCATGGTTTTGCATATCAGTCTTGTCAGACTGATGTGTCTATAGTTCCTGGGATCAGTTGATGGTCCACCCTTATGAAGAGGGATTACCATTATGATCCTTCATTTACCTGGTACATAACCTGTTTTTTGAGGCTGTATTTGTAGAGTGCCTCAAGTGGTCCTGTTTGGTCCTATTTTAGACTGTTTAGGAGGCAACTGGAGATGATCCTAGGGCCCACTGAGCCAGTGTTTTTGGCCTAAGTGAACACCACCAGGACCTGCTCCCTGTTGATAGTGGGGGGGGTGATATGCTAGAAGGGGTTTCACTGGGGGGTATTGGGTGAATAGGGGTGAAGTTAGAGCAGCATTTTCCAGCCAGTAGATTTGCTGTGGCACAGTGGTCAGTGAAGGTTGTGCCGTTTACCACCAATTCTGCACTTGGCTGATTGTTACCTTTAAGCTGAAGAAGGTGTTGTGATTGTCCTTGGCCTGAGAGACTATCCTGTAATTGCCCTTGTTGAACTTCATTAGACCTCTTAGTGTCTTGTTTAGTTGAAGCAGAGAGCTGTTGTCTCTGAGAGCTGCTCTTTCTGATTTTGGCCATGACTTTTTTATTTTGATATATACCCTGTTAAGGTAAGGATTCCAGCAATGGGGTTTGTTTTTGGTGTCAGATGCAGCCATTTACATGTTTGTATGGGTTTTTGTAAATAATTCTGTATAGATAGCGGTGTTCTTGGGGTTTGAGGGAGCCATGACTTTTGATTAAACTGTCGCTTAATAGGAAGTAGTTTGGTTTAGAATAACTGTTACAGGTTTAATTGGGTTTTCTGAGTTGATTTTTATTTCAAAGGAGACAGCTTTCTGTTTCCAACCTCACCAGTGTGGATATGATACATGGGTGGGGGGATGCAATGTTCTACCATGCTGGTGAGTAGTAGGACAAATATCAAAGAACAAAACCAACGGAGTAACACACTGACTGATGTAGAAACGTATTTATTACCAAACAAATAAAACTTACTTGCCAAATGAATAAAACTTGGTAAGCGCTTTCACTACTGTTTCATCAGACCATATACACAGAGAGAATGAGCCGCTGCAATATATACATAGTTCAAATATCCTTAAGCCAATCACATGTTAACAGCTAAAGAGCTTATAAAAATAGAGTATATAATTATATAAAATAGACATAAAATGGCAATAAATAGATATAAAAATACATATGGAATAATGAGTACATATCAAAAATGAAAATAACGATAAAAAATATGAAATGAAGCAAGGTCAACTTCAAAGGAAGAAAAAATTTCTTCCCATCAAAGATCTTTGTTGATGGTGATAGCAGCCATGAAATTAAAGGGAACTTGATTTTTGGAAGGAAATACAAGGCAAATATGTATAACGTTTTAAAGGATGAAGACCTTATCAGCAGAGGCCCATGCAGTCAAAACTATGTTTTTCCTTGTAATAATTTAGAGGGTTGTGAAAGCTGGACTGTAAGTAAAGCTGTGTACCAGAAAAAAATCTGTGTTTTTCAACTGAGATGCTGGAGAAAGCTTAAGAATTCTACAGACTGCAAAGAAGTTCAAGTCGGTCAGTATTGAAGGACAACCACAGATTGTCCACTGAAAGGCCTAATGCGCAGATGGTATTTACCAGCAAAAATAGTGATGCTAGAAAATATTTATGGCAAAAAATGGGGATGGCAGAGACTGTGTTGGATAGACAGCATTACTGAAGTAATGAAAACATTTGCAAGAACATGGGGATGCAGTTCCTAGTAGACAGTTCTGGCATGTTAAAATCCTTGAAATCATGAAGAGTTGGATAGTAGCTGCAACAGAACCAAAGCAAGAAATAATGCTCTGGGTATTTCAGCAGCAACAATAGTTTTGTTATTGCTATGTGATCCGTGGTATAAGAAGTTTGTCTGACCAGAGCTGCTGTTTGTTACACTACACTGTTGTATGTATTTTATTTTGTGTTATTCATATTCCATGTTAACTGAATGCGTTTTTTGTATTTTTAAGTGAGTAAACTGGAAACCGCTGTTTTAAGTGTGTTAATTCCTCATTCCATTGCTTATTTTTATTTAAAGCCTCCCTTTAATTTTCCATCGCAAACACCATTTGAGGGAATGCCAAATAGAAGCATTGGTATACCTTTTCAATGAGGTCTTCAGCTTATTTTCTTAAGTTTTCATTTTATTTTATATTTGAAATAATTGACAGAAGCCTTTTCTCATGGGTCTAAGCGCACCAAAAGACAGTGAAATTTGCAAAATCAAGCAACTGTCCTCAAAACAGAAAATGTTTTAGTTAAGTTTTTAAATGTTAACGTTTAAACAGGAGTGTTAAAAACAGGACTTGGACGATAAAATTGATTTCGAAAAGTGTATTGAAGACTGAGTTGTGTTATTCTTACTGTGAATACTGATTAAAGTGAGTATTTTTTAACAAAAATGATTTAAACAGGTAACCGGAAAAGAGGAGGGCCTAAGATAAGGTTTATGGATGTGGTGAGAGAGGACATGCAGATGGTTGGTCTGACAGAGCAAGATGCAGAGGACAGGAAGAAATGGAAACAGATGATCCGCTGTGGTTACCCCTAACGGGAGCAGCCGAAAGAAGAAGAAGAATACAATATAATGTTGAAGTTACTTGTGGTACAGTTTCAGAAGAATACAATATAATGTTGAAGTTGCTTGTGGTACAGTTTGTAAATAGTTGTACAAGTTATACATTTAATTATACCAGCTAAAGAGGGTTCACCAGACAAAGAACAAAAAAATCCCCACAATATGTTCTAGAGGGAACATTGCAAGGAAATCTTAAGATAGAAAGGCAATTTGATTTTGCTGCTTCCTTATGAACCACTGGCCAAAGCTAATCTTGGATTATCTTGCAGTAAACTATTTCTTGTAGTGGTTACCTCGGTTGGGGAAGGTCTTGGAACTTCAGGCTTTTTCTTCCAAACCTGGTAGATCATTTTTCATAAACATCTTAAATGTTTAGGTACAAAGGCAACTTTTATGCTTAAAATTGCCACAGAACTAATCTTTTACCTTTCCATTGCTCTTTACTTAAAGGTGGCGTGTCAGTATTCCCTGCAGCTCTCACTGATTTTATTAAGGGTTGGGAGGGTGGCCTAATGGTTAAGGTGTTTGCCTTGCAAACACAAGGTGCAGGGTTTGAGTCTGACAAAGGATTATTGGCTAGGCTTAAAATGGCTCACAAGGGCAGTTAGCTTAGTTCTAATCTATGAACCTATTAAGCTGGTAGGTCAGGTGATCTTATTGTTTACATTCAGACAGCTTTGTGTGATGGCTCAAGTTTCAGTACCTTGAGGGAAGGGTAATTTGCACTTAGGAAGTGCTAACAGTTTCCTTTGTGCGCTCCTTTTATTTACAGCCCTATACTGTTAGGAAAGCATCATCACTTCACTTAGAAATGTAGTGAAGTAGTGCTCATATGTGCTATTTCTTTTTTTTTTTCCAAGTGGTTCAGTCTTTCACCTTGCAGGCAGACAAACCAGTGGATTTTTTAAATACTTTCTGCAACATAGATGTTCAGTTGCTTGGGTTTACTGCTGATGTAAACAGACAGATGCAGTGGATACATTTTATGATAGGGTATGAAGCAGTGTATTTGTGCATCTGTGTATGGTATGGAGCAGTCTATATGAATTTATGCAGCTACTACACATTGGGGTACTTTTTACATGTATACCCATTTCGGTTTGTTGCTGTGGTGGGTCCTATTGCTGTTGGTTGTATGAAAACCTATCACAGCAGTTATAGGAGATGTCCTTAGGTGAGCAGTACAGGAAGTATTAGTGTTGATGGTGGAAGAAAAAAAAAAGACTCTTACATAGTAAGAGCACAACAGGTAAATTAGCATCCAATACTAGGCATATGGAAAGATAAGACTATTGTTCCTTACTGACAAGGAATCACCCGGCACTAATTCTGATACATAAACAATGCTTCAGGGAGAGGATTTATAACTGATCATCTGTAATACCACATGTTCTGCTTAGTTACTACCCAGACAGGATTTTAATGAGCTTATTACAAGGATACTTTATGAGGATTTAGTCTCATGTGCTGGAAAACCTGAATTTCCCCAAGCTGTTTCAGCATCACACTGTGAGTCTGCAGAAATTGATCAATTCCTTTCTCTTACAAGTAGTTTCAGAATAAGAAACATTAAGAGCCAGAAGGCAGAACTAAGCAATGAGTTAAGCCCAATAAGCCTTTGCTGTTTAAATTAATAGAGACAGGAGAATTTTCTGCTTCTTTTTAACAGGAAAATCCGTAGAAGCAGCCCAACCCACGTCAGGGACATCAGCCCAGGGGAACAGAGAAGCATTCTCCGCTCTTTCCTTGGAGACCAACAAAAGTGGCTCTTCTATGCTCACCAAGGGATCTTAATTAGGAAGCAAGGCTGCAGAGGCAAGCCCTGCCCTGGATTTGGAGAAGAGAGGCAGGTGGTAATGCTTGGTAAGAGTGAACAGATGTCCAGGTGGCAGCCTCCAGGATGTCCCTGGTGGGGATTCCTCTGAGGAAAGCTGCAGAAGTGGAGGCTGCTCTAATGGTGTGTGTCCTGACCCCTTGAGGGATGCATTCCATGTTGTTTGTTGCAGAAATGGATGCAGTGTGCTATCCATTTGGAAATGGTTTGTTTGGAGATGGCTTTGCCTTCTGCCCCTGTAACAAAGCTAACCAGCAATTGATCAGACTTTCTGAAGGATTTAGTCCTGTCTAGATAGAATCTCAGCTGTTTGTGCACATCTAGAGAGTAAAGAATCCTTTCCCCCTTGTTCTGGGGATTGGGAAAAAAGGTTGGCAAATGAATGGATTGGTTAAAAGCCACACTGGACACCACCTTGGGCATGAAGGATGGGTTAGTTCTGAGGGATACCCTGTCTGTATGAAGATGATGATGAAGGGTTCCACAGCCATGAGTGCTTGCAGCTCATAGACTCTTTTGGCTTAATTGAACTGAAAATTGTGGCTCTCTGTCTCTACAGAGATGTTGTTAGAAGTGTAGCCATTGATAGCAGTGGGGTGTAGTTTCACTTTGATATTCTGTGTTTCAGCTGAGGGGCTGTCCTGTCTTATATAAGTGGTACATTTTTTTCTTCTGCTAAATACATGAGCTTTGGACGGCTAAGATCTGCCTGCAGTCAGCTGGACGTATAAGTACAATTTAATTACACTTTTATCTGCACTTTTTTAATATAGTACTGCATTTTATGTATTTTTGTTTTAAGACTGCGGTAGTGGTGCTGCGGTAGCGTTGTCGCCTCACAGTAAGACGGTGTCCTGTTCGATTCTCAGCTAGAGCGTCTTTTGTGTGGAGACATGCATGAATGGGCATACCTTCATTGAAGGTTATGCGTCAGGGCTGGCAACTCTGCACGTAAAAATCTACTGCCAGTCATTAGCGGACCGGAGTTCCGCTGTGGTGACCCCTAACCGGGAAAAGCCGAAAGACACAACAACTGAATATTAATTGAACTGAAAATTGTGGCTCTCTGTCTCTACAGTTAGTTCCACCCCCCTCCTTTTTCTTGTTTTGGTGTTAATCTTGGTGGCTTTGAAATTGCACGCCCCTCTTGTAAATTTGTATTTGGTTACTTCTCCTGGGCCCATCTCATTTGCTCACTCAACTGAGTGAAGTGAGGTCATATTCTGATTTCAGGCACTCCTACTGTGTATCAAGAGAGCGTTTGGGAAGGAAAAAAAAAATTCTGTTTGTTTCCTGCCTTTCCTGTAAGTACTCTAGTCCACATACAGATTTACTGTATCCAGGACTATTTGTAAGCTTCTGAGCCCCCAAACATTTTCTGTTGGAGAGAAGCCTTCTAGCTTAATTTTGTTTCTTAGAACTAGCCAGTTTTTTTAGTTTCAGCACTGAAATCTGTTTCTTTGAGCTCAGCACTTGTTCAGAACTTGTTGTAAGCACTAAATAAGCTACAAATTACTACAGCACTCAACTTTCCTCACTTGTCTAGAGGAAAGCAGTTTTTAGTACTTAATAAATAAGCACCTATCCAGGCATGTCTAATGATCAGCTCCCAGTGTTTTCTCCTGTCTACCTGATGAATCTGGGCATCTTGGGGCAATGCAGCAATTGCCTCATGTACACAGACAACCATCTCCTCCTACCACCCAACACTACGACTTGTGAGAGATGCACTTATATAGCCAAACTGGAAGCAAAGCTCTCTTCACCCAAGACTGGACTAGATAGTCAAGAGGAGAAGGTAAACACTTGCACCATACCACACTCATCATATGAGTCCCTCAAAACCTACACCGCCAAAACACACACCTACATTCGTGGAGGGTCTCAATAAGAACCTGCCCAAGCAACATGGACCTCCAAAGCTGAAACGCAAGCAAACTCCACCCCCCCAACACAACCCAAATGACACATAGCCAACAATCTCAGTGTGCCACTCACCACAGCCCATAAGGCATAGCAACGTACCCAACACTCTAGTCATAGGTGACTCTATAGTCGGGCACACTGATGCTCCACTCACCAGGCTCAACAAGGAGAAAGTTACTGTCAGCTGCGTGTCGGGTGCCAGGATCCACCACATAACGCACGCACTCAGGTCACTGCACGACAAGTATAAATATGACTCTGTCATTGTCCATGTTGGTGTGAATGACCTGAGATGTACCTCCCTGTTCTGCATGAAAAGAGACATGGAGGAGCGCTCCGATCTTGTAGCCCAGGCAGGTATGACCCTAGCCCTGAGTAGCATCCTGCTATCACCCAGAATGATACCACAGTACAAGGACAAAATGACTGACTTCAACAGTTGGCTAAGCTTCTGGTGTCATTCTAAGGGGATCCAGTATTTGTCTGCCTGGGATGACATGATTGACAGACCATGATGCTTTGCCAGAGATGGCCTGCACCTGTTGCCCTTGGGATTCTGGATACTGGCTAAGGCTCTTGCCACTCCTTAGTGCCTTTTATAGGTTCATAGGTTCATAGATTAGTACTAAGCTAACTGCCCTTGCGAGCCATTTTAAGCTTAGCCAATTATCCCTTGTGAGGCAAGGTTGAAATGACAAATTCACCACTGCAACAGGTACAAGCAAGCGAAATTGGAGGATAATGCTACTCAATGCTAGAAGTCTAAACCTCAAAATGCACTCACTCGAGTCACTCCTTAAAATGGAGAACAACATCTGTGCAGTGACAGAGACCTGGTTCAAAGCTCCAAAGTGCACTCCTAGGCTATAATTCATACCACACCTTTCTCCCACCTAACCCAGACCGCAGCACTAAAGGCGGAGGCATGTCCATATTCATTAAGGATATCCACACCTCCAGGCTAGTTGCACAGCATAATGCATCCGAGATTATCCAAGTGCAACTAACTCTGGGCAAGACCACAATCCAAATTGTAGCTTGCTACAGACCCCCCACCATGCCCCAGGATTCCCACTCCTCATTTCTTGATACACTGGAAAATATAAGGGTACAACTCAACACCCTAATAATGGGCAATTTCAACTACCCGCACCATTAACTGAGAAAACTACTCATGTACCAACTCTTTTGCTCAATGTTTTCTGGAATTCATAAATTCCAACGCCTTGGATCAACTTATTCACACCCCCATCAGGGGCAGCAATATCCTAGACCAGGTCATTACCAGCATGGGGCGACTGGTGTTCCACACCAGAGGTCGATTCCTCATTGGTCAGATCCGACCACAAGCTAATCACCCTAGACATCCACATCCCACCCCCATTAGGGAAACCACCGTAAAAAACTTCTCCAAAGCCAACTTCACACTTCTTAAGACAAAAGTGGCAAACTTCATAACACGCATGCAGACGGACAATAGAGGTACGACTGCTGAATCCTACACAAATGCACTTTATAAGCACTTACATGAGTGCATGGATCATGCTATCCCTAACAGAACCAAGATGCTGTCCTCCAAAAAAAAAAAAGAAAGCTAATCTGGTGGTCCTCTGCCATAAACAAACTCTACAACAGAAGAAAGAAACTGTTGCAAAAAAGAGTAAAATACCATGACTGGAGGAGCTCCCTGGTCAACCTCAGTAAGAAGCTGAGATCCCTCATAAAATCCTCCAAAGCTAATTATGAAAACAAAATTGTCACTGACTCTAAAGACAACCACAAAGCATTCTATAGCTATGTCAAGAATCTCAGTGGCAACACAGATCTGCTCTGAGTTACAGCACAATGACACTAAATATACAGAACCAACTGATATTGCCAACATCCTGACAGATGGGTTCAGTGCTAACTTTACCCCCCCTCTCACCCCCTAGAGGGCCCATCTCTATACCGGAAGAATGCAAGGTTCCTGTAATCCCAGCCACACAGGTAAAAAACACACTCTCCAAAGCCAAGAACACAGCATCCATGGGACCTGACAGTATCCCAGGCTGCATTCTACACGAACTACAGAACGAACTGGCACCCCACCTAAGTACATGTTCAATAATAGCTTCACCTCAGGCTTTGTGCCCACTGAATGGCGCATTGCGACGGTTATCCCACTCCACAAAGGGGGTGCCACGCCGGACCCTCGTAACTACCGCCCCATTAGCCTGACGAGCCTGGTCTGCAAGGCCATGGAACGTATCATCATGGAACTCCTAAATAAAGACATTGGTGATCTCCAAACTTTGGACCTCACCCAGGTTGGGTTTGTAAAAGGCAGATCATGTCTCCTAAACCTGATAGACTTCTCTATGGCTTTGGTGACTACTTTAAAGGAGGGTAAGGTGGTTCACACAGCCTATCTAGAGCTCGCCAAGGCTTTCGACACCATCCCTCACTCTGGAATTATAGATAAACTCACTAAGGTATAAATCCCTATGTCACAAGATGGGTTGCGAACTGGCTCACGGACAGAACCCACACTGTGAAAGTAGCAGACTCCAAATCCAACTTCAGACCAGTGACAAGTGGAGTACCACAGGGTTCAGTCCTGGGTCCTCTCCTGTTAGCCTGTACTTCAAAGAAGTAGATACTAAACACAGAAGGTCTTTGGCTAATGAAGTTTGCAGATGACTGCAAACTGGGAGCCATAATCGAAATGCCTAACGATGTGGACATCCTACAAAAGGGTCTCACTGAGACAGATGTCTGGTGTCAAAGCCATGGCCTGAAGCTTAAAGACAAAAAGTGCATTGTCATCCCCTTTGGTAAAAACTCTGTACCCATGAACTAACACATAGGTGGTAGTCTACTTAACACCAAAAGTATGCTAAGAGACCGTGGGACACAGGTGGACAGTAGTCTCTCCTTTGATGATCACATTGCCATGGTGGTCAGGAAATCCTTCTACGTGGCACACCTCATCACAAAAGGTTTCTCATCCAGAAAAAAGAGGTCATTGTTCCCCTGTACTCATTACTTATTAGACCCATTATAGAATACAGCACCCCTTTTGGTGTGTACCTCACAAGACATCTACAACAACTGGAGAGGCCACAGAAATAACTCACAAAGAGGATTACTGGCTTCAAACAGATGCCCTATGCAGACCGTCTCAAACTCCAGCTTTACTCTGTCGCATATCGCCTACTCAAAGGTGATCTCTGCCTAGCATACAAAGCTATGTCAAACCCAGAGCTGTTGGATATGCTCCACTTAAAGAAATCCCAATCCCTCTGAGTTACATGCTCTAGGGACCTAAACCTTGTCACCACAATAAACAGAACATGCTGGAGGGATAGATTCCTGTCCCAGAGACTTCCCATACTCTGGAACAAACTACCTATCTATATCAAACAAAGCTCCTTATTAGCACTCTTCAAGAAAAATCATGATGATTGGATGGGAAATAGGAAATTCTTCACGGGGATCACTTCTGTGGCTCTGCTCGACAGGGACACAGGAAAAAACATTTCTTGGGTGGCGAAAGCCAGGGTACCTTTTTGGCTAGGCTTATATAAGCCCTAGGGTCAATAGCCTAGTACCTACCTATGAAGTGATGGCCAGAAGGAATGCTGTCTTACAGGAGAGAAATTTTAGCTCTGCAGAAGAAGCTGGTTCGAAAGGGGGGACAACATCAGATACAACATTTGTCAAAATTTACTGCAGCCATAAATTTGCCACAAGCCAAATACTCACCGGATTTTAATAAAAAGTTACTCAGAGTGCCTGCCTGTTTAAAGTTATGAGTTCAAAAGGGGGCAGGGTGAGCTTTTCCAATATAAAGTTAAGGTCCCAAGCTGGTGTTGGTGCCTTTCTGGGTGGCCTCAAGTTGCTAGCCCCTCTTAGGAACTGTTTGATCAAAGGGTGTGAGAAAAGAGGCTACTCAGTGTGAAAATGAGCAGAAATAGCGGATGCATGAATTTTTATAGAGGAGAAAGAGAGGCCACTGTGTAGTAGGTCAGTTAAGCAATCCATGATGAGAGGGAGGGAGTGCTGTGCCGTATTGGCTCCCTTAGCCTGGATCCAGGTGCAGAACCTTTTCCATTTATCAGCATAAGACTTTCTGGTGCTAGGGCATCTGGCCTCATGGATAAAATCTAGAACCTGTTTACTGAAGTTGACAGATTGGTTCGGGGTTATGGAATAAGCCAAGCTGCCAAACTGAGTATCTGCAATTGGGGATGCATGAATTCCCCTTCCGTCTGGGTCAGGAGGTTTGGAATCTGTGGAAGATGCCGTGGAGGCAGCGGGGACAGGTTGCTCAGCAAGGGGTACCAGTGTTGCCGGGGCTGTCTGGAGCTAGAAGAATAGTCCTTGGTTTTTCCTTCCTTATTTTGAGCCTTACCCTGGGGATGAGAGTTAGGGGAGGAAAGGCATAGACCGATAGACTGACCCAGGGGAAGGACAGGGCATCCACTTTCCAAGCCATGCAGTGATGCTCCGTGGTGGAGAATTTGCTGAGCTGATGGTGTGGGAGGCAAAGAGGTTGACCTTCGGGGTTCCCCATTTCTGAGTTATTAGGGTGAAGGTACTTAACCACTCGTGTGGGTCCAGTGGATTTCTGCTTAATTGGTCTGCCATAGAGTTGAGAGAGCCTGGTAGGAATTGTGCTAACAGTTGTAGTTGCATGGCAGAGGCTGTGTGCCAAATGGTCATGGCCAGCCTGCATAGAGGGTAGGAGTGAGTCCCTCCCTGCTTGTTGATGTACCACATCACAGTGGTGTTGTCTGTTTTGATCAGGAGAGCCCCTGGAGAGAGAAGGGGCTTGAAAGCTATTAAGGTGTGCTGCACAGCCATCATATCTTTTTGACTGATGTGCAGAGGGATTTGTTGTGGGCTCCATTAGCCCTGTATGCACCTGCCGTCCAGGTGTGCACCCCAAGCATAGTCTAATGTTTCTGTTGTGAAGGTCTGGGTGGCGGGGGGTGGAGAGAAAGGCAGTCCCTTGTTGAGGGAGCATGCTGTTGCCCAAAGAAAATCTTTTCTGAGGCAAGGAATTATAGGTAGAACAGTTCCCAGGTCTTGAGAGTGTTGACACCAAAGGCTCTTTAGGTACAATTGAAGTTTCCTCATATGCAGTCTGGCATATGGAATGAGTAGAATGCAAGATGCCATGAACCCCAGAGCTTGCAGGATCTTTCTTGCAGTTAGCTGGGGCCTGGTGGCTAGCTGAGAGATGTAGGCTGTCAGGAAAATGTATTTCTTGGGTGTAAGTTATGCCATTTGGGATTATGTATCCAGACTTGCTCCCAGGAAGATTATCCTTTGGGTAGGCACCTGCTTGGATTTATTTTCATTGACTGTGTACCCTAGAGAGGTTAGGAGGGTCTTTACAAAGGCCAGGTACTTCAGCAGTTTTTCCTGGCTGCCTGCCTGAACAAGGCAGTCGTCTAAGTATGGGTAAATCTGAATACTTCTTTGTTTGCAAAAGGCAATGGCCAGAGCCAAACATTTTGTGAAAACTCTGGGAGCAGTAGATAAGCCAAAGGGAAGCACAGAGAACTGAAAGTGTTGAGATCCTGCCCTGAAGCGAAGATATTTTCTGCATGATTCCCTGATAGGAATGTGGAGGTAGGCCTCTTTTAGATCTCTGGTGGCTAGCCAAGCATCCTTGGAGAGCATGGGTAGCAGCTGCTGGAGGGTGAGCATTTTGAATTTTGGGATCACCAGGAAGGTGTTTAGAATGGATAGATCAAGGATGGGGTGCCAGGTGCCCTTTTTTCTGGGTACCAGAAATAGTCTGGAGTAGAAAACTTGGCCTATCTGTTCTACAGGAATGTGCTCTACTGCCCTCGTAGAGAGCAGGGAAAGGATTTGCTTTTGAGCCTCCGCCCACTAATTTGGTGGTAGATCTGGGAACCCTTTTGGGGTTGGAAGGAAAATTTGTATCCCTGAGACACAATGTTCAGAACCCAGTGGTCCTTGGTAATGGTGGCCCAGGTGCTTGAGTGAAAGGAGAATTTTCCTCCTAGGGGTAAGTGAAGGCGGGCAGAGGGAGGGGGGTGGAGAAGGTGAGTCATTGTGAGTTCTTACCATAAAGGAGTGACTTAGAACTCCCTGGTTTTGAAGTGGAGGTAGTCCACTGCTTAGATCTCTGCATTCCCTGTGGTTGCTATCTGGGGGGGGTCTGTTTCCACGGGACCTGGGCTGGGCCTGTTTACTGGGAGCAGGAAAGGACCAGTGTGTGGAGGGACAATGCCTGCTGAACTTAGGGGGCTGGACCTGCAAGAAATGCTTAACTGTTTGCATAGATTTTGCTTTTTCTTCCATCTTTTTTAAGACCTCTTCTGCCTTAGTGCCAAATAAGTTAACTTTGTGCCAGGGGCATGCAACAATTTGGATTTGACATGGTGGCAGTGGCTGTTCTTAAGCCATGCATGCCTTCTAATGACAGATCCAGTGACTGCTGCCCTGCAAGAAGCTTCTAGGGCATCAAAACCACAGTGCAAGGTGTGTTTAGTTACTTGACTTGCTGAATGCATTAACTCTTGTAAATCTTTAGATTCTGCCCAAACAGGAAAGGAGGACATTTTTTGTTTAAGGATTTCCAAGGTATGTTGCTGAAATTTCAACATATGGAACTGACAATTTAGTGCAAGCAATATGATAGCAAGAGTAGCTGAGGTGTATACTTTTTTATCCCATCTGTCCAGTGCCTGGGAATCCTTGTCTGGGGGGGGTGGGATTCTTAGTAGAGGTTGCCTTAATCCCTTTTGGCCCTTGAGAAATGACCTCAGGGTCATCCGTAGGATATTTAAGAAGATATTTGTGTGAGTGAGGGACTGTATAGTACCTGTTTGGTTTTCGGGTCTATATTAGATCAGCGAACGCTTAAACAAGCAAACGCTGATTGATTGACCTTATTTTAGTGAAAGTTAGAAATATCGAAGCAACAGGAACTCAAATTTTTTCCTAGGGAAAGAATTCGGTTGTCCGTTTCTGTTGCTTCAGTATTTTCAGTGCTGTGGTGGAAAGTTACGGGTCGGATTCAGGTAAGTGTGCGATTGTGTGGATGTGAGTGTTAGGGTGAGTTAGGTGAGTTAGGGTTAGGGCTCGGGTTAGGTATGTGTGCGGTTGTGTGGACATGAGGTTAGAGCGGATTTAGGTGAGTTAGGGTTAGGGAGCAGGTGAGTGTGCGATAGAGACGGACCTTAGGGTTAGGGTTTGGGTTAAGGTAAGTGGATAGTTAGTGGTGTGTGCATAGTTTAGTGTAGGGTTAGGTGTCAGATTTTAGGTGTATGTGTGTGGATTTCTGTTTGTTTGGTGTGCTTGTGTTGTGTGTATGTGTTTTGGATCAGTGATTTTTTTTTTTCCCCCCTAGGAAAAAAATCGCTGATCTGACAGTTTGTGATTGTAAGCTTTCGCTTACATAAGGTTGATCAATCAGCGTTCACTTTTTTAAGCGTTCGCTGATCTAATATAGACCCTGTTTTTCTGGGAGCTAGAGGAAGGGTGTCAGGAGTCTAGCTGGATTCGAGGAAAACATCCTCCACAACATCCAGAACTGTGGGGATGGCCAGGGGTCTGTGTTGTGGAAGATCTAGGAATTCCCTGAGTCTCTTTTTAGACTGAGGGTAGTCCTGGCGCTCCCATTTGGAAATGCTCCCTTAAAGTATGCAGGGTTTCCCCAAAGAATAAATCCTCTGGGGGAAAGGCTGAAGGAATGGAATCCTCTGCATCAGAATTCTCATATTCTCATAAGTGGAGAGAGGTTGCATGTCTTCATATTCAGATGCATCAGATTAATCTGACTCTTGTTCAGACAAAACTACAGGGGACAGATCTCTTTTCCTTTTGGAGGGGGTAGCTCGGCTTCCCCTGATCAGCACGATAAGGTCTTCTGCCATTTTAAGCATTTGAGACTGAGGCAAGGTAGCAAGTGCCTGAGAGTGAGTCATTGGTTTCTTGGGTGTGGTTCGTACCCTGGGCCTAAGAAAATCAGCCATTTTTGAAAGAACTGTATTCGCAAAAGAAGACATTGGTTTGTGTCGAGATACGGTTGTGCATAGGACTTCCTCGGAAGCCGGTGCCTGCTCAGCAGCTCCGGACCCATACAAGGTAGAGACGACCGCAGGATCCTTAGTCGAAGAAGACTTTTGCAGCATACTGGACTCTGAAAGGATCTTGGTAGTGGCTTGCGAATCAACAGAAGCAGGCATCAGGGGCTGTGAAAGCACCTCACTGAGTACCACAGAACTGTTGACTAGCTTAACGGAAGAGTCATCGGTGGGTTTGGACCTGTGCGGTCTGTCTCTGTCTTTGTCTTTACGTTTTTTCTGAAGATCTGCTGTCAGATGGTTTACCGAAGCTATATCGGAATTCGAGAACTGTAAGCGAAGATATCTAGCTACAATAAGGGCCCGATGACTGATAGTTCTGGCGTTGAACAAAGCACAGAAGCAACAACGGGGGACGTTGTGGTCTGGGCGTAAACAAGTGATGCAGTAAGAGTGGAAGTCTCTGTGTGGTATTTGCTTTCCACAGGTGAGACAATCATTAACTTTTTCTGACATTGGTTAGTGCAAGAAAAAAGGATCCCCAACGGTACTTAGCTTTAGAAGACTTCAACTTCAATTCGGTAGATGAAAACTCAGGTAGAGTCCGACCGGCACTCGTGCAAACTGCTTCTGCTTCGGGCTCCACGGCAAGAAAGACTGATGTAATGGCGTCGGCTGCCTTACTTTATACTACTGAAGACCTGACGTCCGTCCTCAAGCGACAGCAACAGATGCAGAAATACTAAGTCTCTGGTATTCGGGCCGGCCGTGGGCTATCTTGGCAGGGATAACCCAAATGTGATGACTGCATCAGTGAAACATGAACATCTGCCATGGCAGGGCTAGCCACCAGGTGGTGTGAACCCTGGATCTAGATGATTGCTGCTGTTGAAGTGGCACCCAGACCCCATGTGCAAAAATGGGAACAAGGGGTTGTGGATGGATGGATAAACATGTAACTCTGTATGAATTGCAGGAGTCACTTTTGGGCCCACTGCTGGTGCTGTAAGGAGCATTTTGCCTGACGTCAAAGATTAAAAAAATACTAATTTTCTGAACTTCAATCATCCTGACTTAGGAATGAGGTATTAGAAACCCAAAATAATTGACAATATTAAACCAGACATCTCCCACAACCATCTAAATGGCATGTTTACAAAGCAACATGCAATCTGTCCAAGTTTAACCCAGACATATTCAGTACTACCCTATCATCTATTAACTTAAATATTCCAAAAATCCTCCTCTTATATGATATGTAAATGAATTCATTGCAGCTTTCCTAAATAGCCTTGCACCTCCTAGAAGTAAGAGACTAAAACAACAAATAATACAATCTGGCTATCCAAAAACAGTAGAATACTAAAAGGTTCATAGGTTGGTACCAGGCTATCGGCCCTAGGGCCTATACAAGCCTAGCCATAACAATTCCCTGGCTATTACTTCCCTGGTCCCCTGTCTAACAGGGCGAATGACGTGATGCCTGGGGTGAATTTCCTATCTCCCATCTAATCGTCAAGGTTCTTTTTGAAGAGGGCCAAAGAGGTGCTCAGTTTGACATGAATGGGCAGTCTATTCCAGAGTATGGGGAGTCTCTGGGTCAGGAACCTATCCCTCCAGCATGTTTTGCTCATTGTGATGACCAGGTTTAGATCCCTGAAGCATGTGGCTCTGAGGGATTGGGATTTCTTTAAGTGTAGCATGTCCAGCAGCTCTGGGTTTCACATGGCCTTGTATGTTATGCAGAGATTGCCTCTGAGCAGGCGATATGCGACATGAGTATAGCTGGATTTTTTTTAGACGGTCAGTATAGGTCATCTGCCTTAGGCCTGTTTTCCTTTTAGTGAGGTCTTTCTGTGGCCTTTCCAGTTGTTGCAGATGTCTTGTGAGGAACATACCAAACGGCATTTTACTCTGTAATGTGGGATAAAAAAATATGGAAAGAATGGCAGAAATGTAAAACATCACAGTGTCATGAAAACTTCAGAATGCTCTACATCTGTAATAAAATGCAAATAAATGAAAACAAAAAACTATACTAAAACAACATTCAGAACAATAGTTAACACTACCCTAAAAAAGTCTATTCAGCCGTTAAAGGAAACTTGTATCCTGGCCAGAAATTCAACTCTAATCCCTCACTACTCAAAACTGCAATAGAATGTAACTCTTATTTCATAGATAGTATAGTGTCCCTAAACAAGGATTCTCCAAGCAAATCCTTCCCCTGCCCAAGAGGGAGGAAACTCCACTGACCCCTCCAACTTCAGGCTATTGCTATTCTCTCCCCCCTCTCTAAAACCCTTGAAAAGTGCATCCATAATCAGCTCATTACCTACCTCACTCAAGAAAATCCCACCCCCGTACAACATGTTTTCCGTCCCCATCACAGCACAACTACCGCTCTAATATCTTTCACTCACTCTATTGCTGCATCTCTTGACAATAATAAACTAGTCTCATGCCTATTCCTCGACCTCTCTAAAGCCTTTGACACTGTATCTCACAACCTCCTTCTCTCTAAACTAGCTCACCTCAACCTCTCCATCTCTTCTCACAGCTGGTTCTCTAGTTGCCTATCTAATAGATGGGTCTGTATTAGTTCATCGACAGCTTAGGTTGTCGAATCTGTAATGACCGACACCTAAGCATCAAACTTGCAAAATCTTGAACGGTCATTTCAGCGAATTCTTTCCTTTGGAAAGAAGTCACTTGGCCGTTATCGGGATTTGCCCTTTCGGCAATGTGGAACGATCTCGGAGTTGGTATATTTAGTTAGGGGGGGTGTGGGGGGCACAGTCCCCCCACTTTATTTAGATTGAAAAGTTAATTTTGTTCACGGACAGCCTACTGAATTCTTTGTCGAGGAAAGAATTCGCTTAAATGGCCATTCGCAATTTTGCAAGTTCGAAGCTTAGGTGTCTATCATTACAGATCGGCAACCTAAGTTGTCGAACTAATATAGACCCTAATAGATTACAATCTGTCAAATGGCTCTGTGGATCCTCTTCATTTCTCCCTATCCAAGCAGGTGTCCCCCAAGGCTCCATCTTGGGACCCTTGTTATTCAATATCTTTATAAACAGTCTTTACCAATCCTGCCCACACTCCACACTAATACAGTATGCTTGCTGACGATTCCACCATCATCTCCACTTCTGACAATCTACCTCACCTACCCAACCTCACACAAGAATCTCTTTACACTGTAGAAAAATGGCTTACATCTAATCAACTACAACTCAACCCTAATAAAACAAAACTTCTCTTTCTCCCCAAGTCTCTACATCACCTCAAATCCACCTTGTTTGTCTCCTCTCTAAATAACACCACTGTCAAAGTCAAATCTTATGCTAAACTAGTCGGGGGGGGGGGGTTCGGGGGTTCACTGATGATGAGCTTAAATTTGACATCCACATAAATAATTGCATTAAAAAGACATACCAGAAACTTGGACTACTTTTATAGAAACAAAAAATTCCTAACTCAAGAATCTAAATTGCCCGTAGCTCAAGCTTATCTACTCCCTACCTTATTATATGCTGCCCCTAGCTTTACTAATATCCAGAAAATACTGTCAACTAAAATGGAATTCACAATAAGAGTGCCAGATTTGCTAGTAATCTCCCATATCGATCACACCACTATCTTTCCCTGCAAAAACTTCACTGGCTAGAATTTCAACATCAACTCATCCTACCTCAGCTTTTCCTGGCCCACTCCATCCTTCACCAACCTCTAGCCTGTTCTTCTCTTACTACTTCTCTCCCCTATGCTCCCAACCATGAACTCCATAGCTCTGACCAACACCTCCTCCAAATCTCCAAATACAAAAAAAAAAATAGGCAAAATACTATACAGTCACTCTGTTGCCTCTGCATGGAATAAACTCCCTCTCATTATCCGATCACTTAATAGCTTAAATAGCTTCAAACCAGCACTTAAGGAATATCTGGAAAACTCCTGGATTTGCCCCTGCAATGACCCTAGTTGAGTACTAAACCTACCACCCCTGCCACTGTTTTTGTCTCTCTTTTATCTCTCAGTCTAGCTATGTATTTATCAGTACTTAATACTCCTGTATCCAAGGTTGCTTGTTCTCCTACTATGTATCAACAAAAACTCTATTTTTTCTTCTGTGTGTAATATTATAGCAATAACCCACGCCTGGGTGTGGGTAATGCTGGATTTACCCACGGTTGGTGTGGTTTGGGTTACGAGGGCGAAGCCTGAGTGACCAAACAAAGCCAACCGTGGGTAAATCCAGCATTACCCACACCCAGAAGTTGGTTATTGCTATTATACAATGACATTATTTAAGAAAAAAAAAAATTACTTTTCTTAAATAATGGCATTGTATAATGCCTCCTTGCTGCCCTTCCGCAGCTGTCTGGTATTCTGCGGCAGTTCTGATGTACTGCGCATGCGCATGCCTATGCAGTACATCAGAGTTGTGGGCAAAAGCAACGGAGAAAGCAAGATCTCTGTTGCTTTTTAAAAGCTGTCTTGCTATGTTAAACTCGTTTAACATAGCGAGACATTGTGAAGCAACAAAGATCTTGCGTTCTCTGTTGCTGTAAAAAAAAGAGTTATAGTAATGGAAAAAGTCCGGGCAACCGGACCTTTTTCCATTACTATAACTCTGATTTACAACGTGCGCACTGACCAATCAGCGTGCACGTTTTTGAATATTTAATGGGGGGGTCGTTGTATAATGTGCATTTTTTAACTTCTGTCTTGACTAACTTTGTACTTCAATGTAATAATTTGTTTTTGCACTGGATTTTAACAAACTGTTTTTTTAATGGAGCTTTTCTCCTCGGGTCTCTGCTGAAAAAGGGCCTCTGGCCCAGCCAGACTAACCTGGTTAACAATAGGCAAATAAAATAAATAAAATAAAGAGCCACATATCACTATGTCCACTTTCACCTTCAGACCTGTACCCACATCCTATATGAAACAACTCAAATACAAACCATGCTCAGCTTCGGCTGATGACGTTCCAAGTGAGTATCTTAAAATAGCCAATAGCATTGCCTATCCTGTATCAATCCTTATAAATAGGTCAGTCCAGGAATCCCATGTTCCCTCTCTGGAAAAAAAAAATCATACATTACCTTTCTACACAAAGGAAGAAATTCAAACTAACTTTAGACCTGCAGTAATCTTAGGTTCATAGGAGAATAGTAGGCCAATTGCCATGAAGGGCCATTTTAAGGTTAACCAATAACCCGAGTTCCGAATCGAACCCTGTACTTCGTGTCTATATGGTGAAAACATTAACCATTATGCTGAACCGGCGAAATTGAAGTGTATTAACCCACCAGATGAGCAGTAGCAAGCCCCTCCCAAACCTCGCCTGCGAGCATGTTGACTACTCCGCCCACCGCTTGGAGCATGTTGACTACTACACCCACCACTTGAGCATTTTTTTATTTTGCAAATCGGGGCAGAAGTACAAAGACAAGTACTGTTTGTACAATCCAATAAGAAAGTAGGTAGGTACAGATCCTATGTATTTTAACGAAAAAGGTTCAAAAGTCTATTAGACAAGGTGAGAGAAACAGTACACAATCCTGTTATTAATGACAGCCCCAAAGTTACTAAGTGTGGTGAGATGTAAGATATGCAGTTATTTTACCAACAGTCCTTATCTACAGTTTAATACAGGACAGACATTTGGTTGCACTGAAGACTACATGAGCATCTCTAAAAATGTGGCAAGTTGTGAAACCTGCATGGCTTTATATATGAGAAAAGCCACTAGAAACTTACAAAGAATTGTGAAAAATTATGTTATAAAACAAAAAATATGAAGATAATGTTTCATACAGACATTCGGTGAAATGTTCTATACAGACATTCAGTGAAATGTACTAACTTTAGAATGTTTTTGTTTTTTGTTTTGAAGGTTAATTCAAATGTAACGGGGGCAGGGATGTAAATTTAATTTTAGATTAGAAAGGATGGTTTTGTCAGCTAAAATTCACTGCCAATGTACAGACAATATAAAATTGGCGCTATATTTTGTATTTTCAGAGCAGTGGTATGACAGTGGTATGACAGCTTAAATGGATATACTTCCTTATAAAACAATGCGCTCTAAACTCTTGTTTGAATGCTCTTTATGCATGTGGAGTGTTAAATGATAAAATAAAATCTATTATGTACTGTTCCCAAAAGCTAAGCCCTAAAAAGTGTTATCGACCATGTACAAAGAAATGGCAGATAATGCTGTCTCTGAAAACAGGTCTTTTTACAATCTGAAAATAGTTTAAGGCTGAGGTAAGAAAGTTGCTTTCAGATATTTGTTATACACGTTTGTAAAGTACTTTTTTAACTTTCACTTTAGTTAACAAATCTAGGAGACTCTCTGATATCCTCCCTATGGGAGGAATAAAGACACATGGTCGATTTCCAATAGTTTAGTCTAGTGTTTGTACTTATTTGACCTGTTTACCATTTACTATTTACTTTTATTTGCACTTATTTGACCGCTACATTTGCATTGCGTGTCAAGTCACGGCACATTGCCATTGTTAATACCCGGCCTTTGGCATGTCAATCATGGCAGGCATGCCCATTCCTGCGCAAACTCGGAGGTGGGTTAATACACTTCAATTTCGCCGCTGAACCCACCCACTCTGAAATACTTGAAAAATGTACTGAAAAACCATTGTTAAACTATCTCCTGCAGGAAGAACTACTATCCCCACACAACACTTCTTCCATACCTCCCATAGTACTAACACTGTACTTATAACCCTTACAGATACTGTCTATAAAGCTAGGCATAATGACAAACTGGTGACAAAGCCACAGATAAAAATTCAACACAAAGAAATGCATTGTAGCACCTTTTGAGAAATTGTCCACCCCAGTTAATTACTCCATTGATAAAAACAACCCTAAGAATTGACCAGATAGTTAGGGATCTGGGAACATATATAGACAGTAATCTGGCCTATGTTAAACATGTAGCCAAGACAGTAAGAAAATCATTCTATGTCACCCAACTCATATGCAAACATGTGGCATCCAAGTCCAGGATACTCAGCCCTTATCAGACTTCATTATTGAGTATAATTCCCCCTTTGGTATGCACCCAACCAGGCACTTGTAACAGTTGGAATGCCCTCAAAAGTTCTTCACCATGAGAAACCAGTGTATGAGTACTCTGTCCTATACAGATCACCTTAAGGACCTATATCTATTACTGAGTCTTCTACAGGTTACTCAGGGACAATCTATGACCAGCATATAAGGCATTGTCAGATTAGCTGTGATGGGTCTGTTGCACATCCACAAAACAAACAGCACCAGAAACACTAGATTGGAATACCTGGACTTTGACTGTGACTTAAGTAGAACATACTGGAGAAGTCAATATGTGTCTGAAAGGATCCCATACTATGGAATAAGCTCCCCATCTACATCAAGCAAGGTTCATCCCCTGATCCTATTCAAAAGAAACCTTGATCATTGGCTGGGAAACTAGAAATGCACCCCCATGTCTCTGATGGACAGAGGTCAATAGTAAGTAAATTAATCTCCAACTAATATACCCCACCCCCACAACCCGTAGCTACCTCTTTACTAGCATACTCAACCATATAGGTGTCCAAGGAACTCAAATACAAAACTAGGTTGGATTGCACAGCTAGGCTTGTCAAGACCCTGGTGGTCATTAGTCTAATATAAACATATGAACCTATTACTTACAAATAAAACTTGGCACAAAAATATACTGAGTACATCATTCATACTTGTTTCTTCCTACAAGATGTACTCCAAATTCAAGAGTTGATATAAATAACTAAATAGAATTTCATCTCTCAAAACATAAAAATGTACACTAACCTGTAACATTCTTCACTAGGCTTGTAAGCATGTACAGCAGTGTCTTACTGGAGTCATGTTTTTGTGTGAAGCAGGCCACTGTTTCAACGGAGCCCGTAGGAAAACCTACCCAGTATTTCAACAATAAAACATGTTTGTAATGACTACCACATACAGCACCAGGAGGCAAAGTCAGAACGCAACAAACCTAGTTCTAAACTTATTGTTACTAGCCACAAAAGGAAAACACAATGTTGTTGTCTTTCGGCTTTTCCTTGTTAGGGGTCGCCATAGCAGAACTCCGGTCCACTAATGATTGGCAGTAGATTTTCACGAACGTTGAGGTGCCAGCTCGACGTTCAACCTTCAACGAAGGCACGCCCATGTACGCATGTCTTTCAGACGCCCACCCAAACGCGGGGAGGACATGCAGACTCCACACAGAAGGCACTCCCCGCACTCCAGCCGAGAATCGAACGGGAGAACCTCTTGCTGTGAGGCAACAACACTACCGCTGCACCACCGCGGTAAGTATTGTAAAAAAATACCTTACTAATAAGACACAATAAAACCTTCTGAGCTAAAATCCTGCAGAGCAAATCAGAGAACATGATACACCTCTTGCAAACCCAGACTCACAACTAATCAAGGAAATATAGCCAGTTGCAAAAGTAATAACACACACACACACACACACACACACACACACACACACACACACACACACACACACACACACACACACACACACACAGAGTTTAATAACTGCTCACAGAGAGTACAGTAAAAGTAGTAAGCTGTAAAAATTAAACCTATAATACAAAACTTTACACTATATAAACCATACAACGTGGAAACAAGAAGTACACCAAATACATACTTTCTGCTTAAAATTCTCCAGTAATTATACCACACACAAGAGATGCCATCAATAATTCACAGTTTAAATAAAAATCTCCCAAAGAAAAAAATGCTCACTTACCTATAATGTCCAAGTGTGTAGTCTAAATAAGTCCCATTAATTCTTCTAACAGCTATTTCCAACAAAGTTGACTGCTTCTCCAAACAACTTGCACAAAATCTGCATACTACTAAAACAACAGAATGTAGCCATTACATGTAAAGCTTACTGCAAAATTCAAGTCACCTATGGTAAATCATGACAGTCATTTATAATTCCACTGTCACCAGCCACAAAAAGTAAAATTCTCAAAAAAGTAGAACATTATAAACAAAGCTGCAATAACTTCTTCTCCAGCCTCCATCATGACTGCAAGTTCTACACCTAAGCTGATCACTGCAGAAAGTCGTCTTCTTCTTCTTTCGGCTTTTCCCGATTAGGGGTCGCCACAGCGGATCACCTATCTGCTCATGATTGGCAGTGGAGTTTTACAGTGTCGAGTTACCAGCCCGGTGCCCAACCTTCCACAGAAGACACACACACACACACCTAGGGCCACTTTAGAATGTCTGTGGTATGTGGGAGGAAACCCACGCGACCACAGGGAGGACATGCAGACTCCGCACAGAAGGCACCCCAGCCAAGGATCGAACCGGAGAACCTCTTGCTGTGCAACACTAACTGCTGCACCCACCGTAGCCGCCCTTGATCACTGCAGAAAGTGACACATATTTCATAAAACAGCATACCCACCTCCATACAATTAAGCCAAGCCTTGTCTCTCCACAGGATGCACCTAGACAATGTCTGAATTTACTACTTGCTGATGAATTCGTGAATAGATTACATTAGTCAACATATTTAAATAAATACATACATTGAAATGAATAAAACATCTTAAACAGCTTAGCATTTAAACTTATTCATTGAAATGAAAATCACTGTCAGGCCAGAAACCAATGTAGTTAGTGCCTCATCAAGTTGAATTGGGCCATTTTCACCTCTGCTGGCACCCATTGTTTAATCCAGTATGTTCAAAATCAAAAGCACTTAACACATAGCCAAGGATGACGGCAGCAATTTTAGAAAAATTTTAACATACAAACCAATTGACTCAGGCTTCTCTTACCATAAACTGAGAATTATGTAGCTATTTTTTATATATTTAATCAACCTTTTAGTTAATGTGACAAACTTTAAGAAACTGTGGATTTTCACTGAATATTGATATCTGCTGAAAATGATAATGCAGCTACAAACACAGTTTTAATTGACCTAATTGTAGGCATGTAACTTACTTGGAACATCCATGAAAAAATAATTTTAGTGAAAATCTGGGGAACCACAAATATCAGCTGCTCAAGAGAAGAGTTGTAGAAACAGAGGTCTGCATGAGAGAAAACTCATTCATTTTATTGATGCACTTTCCTACAAGAATCAAAACCTCTACATTTATGAGTTGGGTTAAGCGTACAGAAACCAACATCTCAAGGTGATCTGTAACACAAAAGCAAAAAGTACATTAAAATATTTTGACTGGTATACTTGATATTTTTGTATTGGCCATGTAAAAATGTCATGGTCTTGCAATGCACTCACCAGTGCACATACTGTCTATAAAAATATGATGTATATACAGACTCTAAAAGATCTCAGCCTTTGGCACCAACAAGGCAGTACTTACTCCTTCTCCACTCCCACACATTGCAAGTCCATACAGGTCACTTGAGTCACAAGGAAGGTGGGCCTAAGCATGTAAGGCCCACTAACTCTGCTTCCATACAGGGATGCGACTCAGTCATGTCACAGGTTCGTAGCTGCTGCAAGGACATTTCCACTTTGCCAGTACCCACCCTTGAGTTTTTCCTCCCTTTTCAAGGAGGGCCAGGACAGTCATACTAGGGGGTCAGGTTATGAATACCCAACCATTTATTTGGGTATTGTTTAATGTGGAGAGTTAGTTTGTTTCAGAGAAGTGGGTAAGTCCTGTGTTAGAAATTTATCCCTCCACCATGTTTTATTTATATGTTGCAGTTGATTTAGTACTATGGCCTTAGTATTAGCTGGACTGTTTGATTTATGGATGTATACAAGTTTTTCGACTACTGGATTCATTATAACCAGCAAATACTCCATGATCCACTTTAGTAACATGTGATAACCCTGCCCCTAATTCTAACACGTATCTTAAAATAAAAAAAAAAAATCTGTTCCCTTAACACTAACAGTACAGAAAACCTTTGGGACACTCAATACATGCCCACGCACACAAAATCTATCCCCCAGACTTAACCCTAAGCACTACCAATCTCACACACACACACACACAGACGCACACACACACACCTCTTACTTAATCTATCCTGTAACCTAACCACAACCCTAAACACCTACAGACACACACACTTAATCTACCCTCTTACCTAATCCTTACTCTAACCCACACATTCACACTCAAGGGCTTCTCAATGCTGGCCAAAGCCTTTGCTACCCCCACTGTCTTTTTTAGTCAGAGCTCATCTAATGAATATCTCAACATAACCAACCAGTCACCTGCTAGGCAACATTAAGTTGCCCCTTCTGAGTGCCAGGAGTCTTCATAACAAACTGCCAGATCTGGAGGTACATATGCACCTGGAATGAGTCTATATTTATGTAGTGACTGAGACGTGGTTCATAAGGAATAAGAACACCCTCCTCTTTGCCTAGTTTCTGTGCTTCCTTCAAGCCCTCTGGAAATGGTGGTAATGTCTCCATTTTCATTAGGGATCTCTAACCTTCCAAATGATACTCGATGACCCTCCAAGTGAGCTTAGTTTACAACAGCAACACTTGTTGCAGATCCCCTTTTAGTCTTCAGATCCGAGTTTTTTGACACATTGCGAGCAGGCTCCATGGTTGGATCTGAGGACAGAGTGCAGGATCCAGAGGTGTCAAGACAGCCTTTCCCAGGGCTCTTTCTTGTCGGGCTTGGAGGATTGACCTCCAGATAGTGATTCCGAGAAAGTCATAGGGAGAAGGCTTTTCAGAATTAGTTTGTTCTTGCAATCTACCAAAGTGCTGTGGTTAATGGCTTTGCAGATCTCACAGTCTACTTTTAAGTGAGCAGGGCCCAAGCAACATACACATAAGTCGTGTGCATCAGAAAGTCGAATCTTGTGCCCACACTGCTCACATTTTTAAAGCCTGAAGGCTTTTCAGCCATCTTAGAAAAATTTCTAATATTAAGGATAAGGAAAAACTTAATTTTATTTTATTTATTTGTGAAAGAAAGAAAGGGGAGAAGAAATTACTGACTGGTAAACGAGATTACCACAAGGATAAAGATGGGTTAAAAGAAAGGTAAATACCAACAACGGTAGAAAAAGAATAAAATAGTGTAGGTTAATGGAGGATATACAATAAGTAAATAGGATAAAAAATGTAAGTAATTAGGTAATTAAAGCACTTGACTAACACTCAAGAGCTCACAGCGACCATGTCTGTACGCGAAGGTGACAAACTAGCTCTGAAGTATGGTAGGGGACTAGAGCATTGTGGGTAAGGGAGGAGCTCAAGAGTTTCCAGTAGCCATGAGCTGTAAAAAGTAGCTGAAGTCCTATCTGAGGGTTGGATCCAAACCCAATCATTGAGGAATGTATAAAACTTGACAACATCAGATCCAACATTTCTCAAAATTTACTGCAGCCATAAATTTGCCACAAACCAAATACTCACTGGATTTTAATAAAAAGTTACTCAGAGTGGCTGTCTTTTTAAAGTTATGAGTGAATAAATAGGTAAGTAAATGATACATACAGCCTACAGTATAAAGCATTCCAGTACTTAAGTATAAAATTTAGCAACAAAAACACAGTGACAATAGTGGTCCAAAAACAAAAAAGGTTGTATACACTCTGCAGTAAAAAAGTTCTGATTCAGACGCAGCTCTACCACAGTACTGCAACATGAAAATGTGCATCACCACTGGAGTTGTTTCCATGAAGATGTTACATGCTAATGAACAGTCCGGGAGAGAGGCATATACTAATTAGCCATGTGTTCTCCTCTGGGACTGCCTGCAGTAAGGCATTTACACAACTTAAGTGATTCATAACATTTCTCTGCTTTGTAAACTTGCATGGCCGCTTCCTGTGATGAACATGGCCAAAATGTGGTATAGGTAAGTGGGATTCACTATACAATCTCGAAGTACTGAAATGTCGAATTTCAGTATTTCGAAACTGAATAGTCGAAAAACCACATACACGAAAACCCACAATAACAAACACTACTGTAGCGACCATTCACACACACACACACACAAACCAGGACATAATCACACACACACACATACACCTACCTAACTAAACAAACATAACAACATACACAAACACACTTAACCTACCTTTAAGCACCCCCACCCCCACCTACTTATATATTCTAACTCCAAGATCGCACTAAACACACAAACACACAACAAACGCCACCACGCAGACACACACACTAAAATCCCTACCCATTATCCTCAGACACACAACACTTACCTGAAACCCCAGATAATTCCACAAACCGCACCACACATCACAAACGCAACACCACGATAGCGGCGGATTTGACATTTGCGGATTCGGCATAATGTAGTTTTGGTTAACTGCACTTTCCACGATTCGGTCTCGACGTACTGAATTTTGACATTTCAGTACGTCGAGACTGTCTAGTGTATCCAGGTAAGTGCTAGGGAGTTTAGTAGTCAAGTAGTGTGTGGTTGTGTGTGATTGTGTGTATGTGGGGGGCTGCATGTTCATAGGTGTGTACTAGGCTAATGGCCCTGGAGCCTTTATAAGCCTAGCCCTGGCATCGTGCCACCCGACCTTGGTTCCTAGTGCCTCTGTCGAGTAGAGCCACTGGATTGATCCCGGGGTGAATTTTCTATTTCCCATCTACTCATCAAGATTTCTCTTGAAGAGGGTCAGTGAGGTGCTCTGTTAGACATGTATGGGAAGTCTATTCCATAGCATGGGCAGTCTCTGAGTTTTGAACCTATCCCTCCAGCTTGTTCTGTTGATTGTGGTAATGAGGTTGAGGTCTCTGGAGCACATGGTGCAGAGGGATTGGGATTTCTTTAGATGTGGCATTTCAAACAGAGCTGGGTCAGACATGGCTTTGTAAGTCAAGCAGAGATCGCCTCTAAGTAGGCAATATGAGACAGAGAATAGTTGGAGTTTTTTTGAGTCTGTCCATATAGGACAAGTGTTTAAGGCCTAGGATCCTCTTTGTGAAGTACTTTTGCGGCCTCTCCAGTTGTTGCAGGTGTCTAGTGAAGTACATGCCAAATGGGGCATTGTACTCGATGATTGGCCTAATGAGGGAAGAGTAGAGGGAGACAATGACCTCTTTCTTCCTGGATGCAAAACCCTTATTAATGAGATGTGCCACATTGTGGCCCACATAGAAGGACTTTATGACCACAGTGGCAATGTGGTGGTCAAAAGAGAGGTTGCTGTCAACCTGTATTCCCAGATCTCTTATAACGCCTTCTGTTTTCAGTGGACTACCATCGATGTGGTAATTCATGGGAATCTGGTTTTTCCCAAAGTGGATGACGACACATTTTTCGGCATTGAGCTTAAGGCCATGGTTCTGATTTGGCAGTCATGCAACTATTCTCCATTTGCATGGGTGCCGTGAAGTTAGCCACCTCTGTTTTTAGGAGCCCAAAGTTAGCTTTGGAGAAGATTTTTATGGTGGTTACCTTTGCGGGGGTGTGGGAGGGATGTGGATTTCCAAGGTGATTAGTTTGTGGTCAGATCTAACCGGGGAGGAATTGACTATTGATGTAGAGCAAAGGTCGCCCATGTTAGTAATGACCAGGTCAAGGATGTTGCTACCTCTAGTGGGGGTAAGAATGAGCTGGTCCAGGGCATTGGAATTAATGAATTCCAGGAAATGTTGGGCAAGTGTATTGGTACATGAGTAGTTTTCCCAGTTAATGGAGGGGTTGTTGAAATTGCCCAATATGAGAGTGTTGGGTTGGACCCGAATATTCTCCAGGGTGCTAAGGAACGTGGAGTGCAAGTCTAGGGACATGGTTGGGGACCTATAGCAGGCTAAGACCTGAATCGCTATTTTACCCAATGTTAGCTGCACCTGAAGTATCTCTGATGCGTTATGTTCATAGGTTCATACTAGGCTATCTGCCCTAGGGCATTTATAAGCTTAGCCAGAGTATGTTTGGCTTTCGCCACCCTTTTAGATTAGTTGACTGTGCCTCTGTATAGTAGGTCACAGAAGGTAGCCCTTTTAAGGTTTGTTTACTGTACCTCTGTCAAGCAGTGACACAGAAGAGATCCCAGGGGTAAACTTACGATCTCCCATCCATTCGTCAAGATTTCTCTTGAAGAGGGTCAGTGAGGGGATCTGTCTGACATGGATTGGGATTTGTTCCAGAGTGAGGGGAGCCTCTGGGATATGAATCTGTCCCTCCAGCATGTCCTATTTATTTCTGTGCTGAGGTTCAAGTCCCTGGAGCATGTAGCTCTAAGGGATTTAGATTTCCTGAGGTGAAGCATGTCCATTAATTCTGGGTTGGACATGGCTTTATATGTCAGACACAGATCACCTTTCAGTAGGCGGTACACAACTGAGTAGAGCTGGAGTTTCTTTAGCTGAACTGCATAGGGCATCTGTTTGAGCTCCTTGATCCTCTTGGTGAGATACTTTTGGGGTCTTTCCAGTTGCTGAAGGTGTCTGGTAAGGTACATCCCAAACAGGGCATTGTACTCAATTATGGGCCTGATAAGTGATGAGTAGAGGGGCACACTGACCTCTCTTGATCTAGATGTGAACCCTTTCATGATAAGGTGGGCTATGTAGAAGGTCTTTCTAACCACTTTGGCAACGTGATTGTCAAAGGAGAGATTGCTATCTACTTGGGTCCCCAAGTCCATAATTACTTCTTCCATACTTAATGGATTACCACCTATGTGGTAATTTGTGGGCACTTTGTTTTCTAAAGGGGATGACTATGCACTTTTTGGCATTTAGCTTTAGGCCATGGCTCTGGCACCAGTTATCTGTCTCTGTGAGACCCTTTTGGAGGATGCATGTGTCAGTCGGAGAGTTGATTATAGCACCCAGTTTGCAGTCATCTGCGAACTTGGTCAGCTATAGTCCACCTGTGTTCGCCTGTACCTCGGAGAAATATATACCGAACAAGAGAGGTCCCACGACTGAGCCTTGTGGGACACCACTTGTAACTGGTTTAGAGTCTGACATGGCACCTGCTATTCTGACCATGTGGGTTCTATCCCTGAGCCAGTTTGCAACCCATCTTGTGACATAGGGGTTGATATTTAAGCTGGTGAGCTTATTTATGATGCCTGAGTGGGGTATTGTGTCAAAGGCCTTTGCGAGGTCCAGGTAGGCTGTGTAGACTACCTTCCCTTCATCTATGGCTTTGGTAACTGTTTCAAAGAAGTCGACCAGGTTCAAGAGGCAAGATCTGCCCTTAACGAAGCTGAATTGGGTAGGATCCAGTGTCTGGAGGTTCCCAATGTCTTTGTTTATGATTTCCATGATGATACGCTCCATAGCTTTGCAGACCAGGCTAGTCAGGCTTATTGGCCGATAGTTTCCAGGGCATGTTGTGGCACCACCTTTGTGGAGTGGGACCACTGTTGCTGTATGCCATTCCTTGGGGACATATCCTGTAGTAAGGCTGAGATTGAACAGTGACTTTATATGAGGGTTTAGTTCTTCTTGGAGCTCATGTAAGACGCAGCTCGGGACACCGTCTGGCCCCATTGATGCTGTGTTTTTAGCTTTGGAGAGGGCAGCTCTCACCTGTGCATGTGTGATCTCAGGAAGGCTACACTCTGTTGGGATAGACATTTGCTCTTTTGGGGGGGAAGGGGGGGGAGAAGTTTGCACTGAACCTTTCTGCCAGGATGTTGGCAATGTCTGTGGGTTCAGTGAATTTTTTGTCATTTTGCACTAACTCAGAGCATATCTGGGAGTTGCCTCCAAGGTTTCTGACATAACTAAAGAAGGCCTTGTGATTATCTTTAGTGTCTTGTGCAATTTTTCCTTCAAAGCTGGCCTTAGAAGATTTTATGAGGGATCGTAGTTTATTGCTAGTACTGATCAGTGACGCCTTCCCTTTTTGGGATTTTGCTCTGTCATGTAGTAGCTTTCTCCTTCTGTTGTATAGCTTATTTATGGCCGGGGCCCACCAGACAGGTAGTCTTGGTTTTATTTGGGATAGCATGCTCCATGCATTCCTGTAGGTGTCCATAGAATGCCTTTGTAAAGGATTCTGCATTTTGGGCCGTATTGTCCACTGGCCCGGGGGCTTTGAAGGATTCCACCTCAGTTTTGAGAAGTGTGAAGTTTGCTTTTGAGAAGTTCTTCACCGTGGTTTCCTTGGCTAGGGGTGGGGACGGAATATGGATGTCCCGTGAGATTTGTTTATGGTCTGATCTTACCAATGAGGGGTATACCTCTGGTGTGGAACATGGAGACCCCATGTTGGTGATGACTAGATCCGGTATGTTTTCCCCTCTTGTGGGAGTGGTGACCAGTTGTTCCATAGCATTTGAGTTTATAAATTCTAGGAAATGTTGGACGAGGGTGTTTGGGCTTGAGTAGTTTTCCCAGTCGATGTTTGGGTAGTTGAAGTCATCCAATGTAATAGTCTTTGGAGAGTCCTTCATATTCTCCAGTGTTCTCAGGAAAGCTGAGTGAGGTTCCTGTGTTTGGGAGGGTGGTCTGTAGCAGGCTACAAACTGAAAGGCAGTTTTGCCCACTGTTAGTTGCACATGGATGGTCTCCGAAGCTTCGTGCAGTGCCACTAGCCGGGAGGTGTGGGTATCTTTGATAAATATGGATACTCTCCCTCCTTTTGTGGTTTGGTCCGAGTTTTGGGGCCGGAAAGCATGGTATGAAGTATAGCCTTGTAGTGCTGCGGTGCTCTCGGGAGCCTTGAACCAAGTTTCTGTTACTGCACAGATATCGATATTCTCCATACTGAGGAGAGTCTCGAGTGTGTGCATCTTGAGGTCTAGACTTCTGGCGTTGAGCAGCATTACCCTTATTTTTTTTTTCTTTGTGTTGTCTATGGGGGTGGGTTTGTTTTTTGAGCCTTGCCTAAAAAAGGCACTATGGGGGAGGCAAGGGCCTTAGCCAGTATTCGAAAACCCAGGGGTGACAGGTGCAAGCCATCCCTAGCGAAACAACGTGGCTTGTCAAGCATGTCATCCCAGGCTGACAGACACTGGATTCCCTTTGAATGACACCAGTACTTTAGCCAATTGTTAAAATTGATCATTTTGTCTTTATACTGTGGCATCATTCTTGGTGAAGGTAAGATGCTACTCAAGGTCAGGGTCATACCGGCCTGGACTACATGATCAAAGAGCTCCTGTACGTCTTTTTTCATGTAGTCCAGGGAGGTACGTCTCAGGTCATTCACACCAGCATGGACACTGACGGAGTCATACTTGTACTTGCTTTGGAGTGACCCTAGTGCTTGTGTTATGTGGCGGATCCTGGCACCCGACAGGTAGCTTAAAGTGACCTTCTCCTTGTTCAGCCTGGTGAGTGGGACGTCAGTGTGTCTGACAATAGAGTCACCTATTACAAGTGTATTAGGTGTGTTGTTTAGCCTTAAGGGCTGTGACTGTGTGGCACACTGACTTTGTGAGCTATGTGCTACGTGGATATTGTTTTGTGGTAGGTGTTGCTTGGATGTCTGCTTTGGAGGTCTCTGCTGCTAAGGCAGATTTTTACTCAGAGCCTCCGAGTGTGTTTTTGTGTGTTTATTTGTTTGGTTTACTGATGCGATAGGTCTGTGTGAGACTGGATTTGTGGTGTGTGTGGTTACCTTCTCCTCCTGACAGGCCGTGCCAGTACTGGGTTGAGAGAGCTTAGCCTCCAGTTTGGCTATATAGTTGCATCTCTCACATGTATTTGAGCTTGCTGGGAGGAGGAGAGGGTGGTCTGTATACATAAGGCAGTTGTAACATTGCCTCAAGATTTCCAGATTCACCAGCTGGAATGGAGAGTAAACTCGAAACTGACCTTTGGACATGCCTGAATAATATAGGGAACTACTTATTGACTGATCAGAAAGAACCAATAGGGAGCAAGTGCTTTGAAGGAGTATAAGAGGATGTAGTGCTTTAGTTTGTGTTTACCTATGAGATTACTTATACGAGCAAGTGCAGGGCTTTAGAATGGGAATAGAGTGCTTAATTTGAGATTTAGAGCAGTTCTAAGGAAAAAAGTGAAGAGTAGACTTTGTGGAGCCGGGAATAGTTTAAGCTTGTTTAAGTGGCGCTGCCCGACGCTGCTCTGTGCGCAAGACCGCGCTAAAAGAGGGTTGCAGGGTTTTAAGAGATAGAGATCAAGGAGTTTAAAATTTACCCAAAATAGCCAGTAAAACTACAGCTTCTAGGCAGTAACCACTCCTACAGGGACAGGCAGGCTGTTCAGTGTTAACCACTGCCACTGGTGAGCACAGAGACTTCCCTTTAGTCCAGGCAAGCACTGGCCTCCAAGAAACTTACAAACAGTTCAGAACAGCAAATCTGTAACTTTCTTAAATTTCAGAAAGTGGGGAAAAAGCTGTTGGGCTACTAGTCTGGAGGTGTGCGCATCCTTTATGAATATGGAAACACCACTGCCTTTGGAGCTTCTGTCCATGTTCTGGGGCCGAAAGGTGTGGAATGAGTTATAGTCTGGTGGTGTAGGGGTGCTTTCTGCTGCCTTGAACCAGGTCTGTGTTACAGCACAAATGTCGAAATTCTCTATTTTGAGGAGTGCTTCAAGCAAGTGCATTTTGAGATTTAGACTTCTACCGTTGAGCAGCATGTCCCTCAGATTGCATTTGTTTGATGCTGTTACTGTGGTAATTTGGTCTTTGGAACACTGCCTAAAAAAAGGAACTATAGGGGTGGCAAGAGCCTTGGCCAGTATCTGGAAGCCCAGGGGTTACAGATGCAGGCCATCTCTGGCAAAGCATCGAGGTCTGTCAATCATGTCATCCCAGGCAGACAGATACTGGATCCTCTTAGAATGTAGGTACCAGTAGGGGGTACGGAGGTGTGTGTGTGTGGTGGAATGGATGTGTGTGGCTGTGATGGCAATCAGACTTGGTCTTAACAGTAAACATCCCTACCCTTGAAACTCAAAGTCAAAGAAAATGCATCTGGCTGGTAGTGTATTAAGTTTCCCTTTGGTCTATTTTCAAACCATAGACTCTTTGCACATATTTTTAGGATCATGCATACATGCACGTGTTCTTTGATTCACCTTCCTGATTGTATTAAATTATATTCCTTGTATAACACAGCACCACTTGTTAGAGTGTGTTTTAAATTTGTAGGTTTGAACTTTTTTTTTCCAGTAATAAATAAAACACAATGTATGAACCAGTAATGACAAAACCACCCATTTCAGAACATTTCAACCATAAAAGGCCACTAAAACTTTTGTCATTACAATTCACCAACATGTATAATCTCTTAAGAAGTAAAAAATCACCTGAATGATTCCAAATTAAAAAAGATCTGTCACTAATGAAGAGTTGCTACTAGCAAAGAATTTTATATTTCAGTGTTTTATCACAAATTCAGTGCCTGCTGCCCTTGAAGAATAAATTGTCTGTGGTATATAAAAAAATGGTAAGGTGGTAATATTGCAACAGAGAATAGATGACAAACAAACAACAAGTTCATAGTTGCAAGGCATTGCATCCCAAGGACAACACACTCAAGATGGCAACACCCTCATCCCCCTTAAAGTACAACACAGTATCAGCAATCCATCTACATGGTGTGGGAGTAGGACTCGCAGACTTCTGCATCAAAAAGCAAGTATGCTACCCATTGTGCTAGTAACACTGCTTTCAAATTCTCTCGAACAATGAGTAATGACCATTTGCAAAACAAAACAGTGGCACACTGAAAACGGACTTAACATGAGCAGCAGTAAACTTCTCTTTCCCTGAATCTCGCAGTTCCTTGAAAATGTACCGACATTTACAGTCTGGTAGCTGGTTTGAGCCTGAGTAAATTAAGTAACCTGCCATCCTTCACTAGGATATTTCACACACACACACACACACACACACACACACACACACACACACACACACACACACACACACACACCACCTTACTGATAATGTCCATGCTTTATTCCGCAGACAGAAGTGGGCAACAGGAATGTTGTATGTTTAAATTCCCCACACAGACACAAAATAGAAGAAGCAATCAACAGCCGGTGTGTGTGTCGACACAAGCGCGCAACAGCAGGTGTGTGCATATAAGATGTTAATCTGTGTTGCACTCCAAAAGTTGCTGGTTTTAGGAGGATTTACGAAGGACAGAGCTAAAATTTCAGTCAAAATCAGGGTCATTTCTGAAAATCTGCAACTTTTAATTTATTGGCATACCTCTCAACTAAGAGTTCTCCTCCAGAAAAAAAGAGGTCATTGTCCCTCTCTACTCATCCCTCATCAGACCCATCATGAAGTACAATGCCCAGTTTGACATGTACCTCGCAAGACATCTGCAACAACTGGAAAGGCCTCACTAAGAGGATGACCGGCCTCAAACAGATGCCATATGCAGACCGCCTCAAAAGACTCCAGCTCTGCTGCTGATCGCCTACTCAGAGGCGACCTCTGCTTAACTTACAAAGCCATGTCATGCCCAGTTCTGTTGAACATGCTACAATTAAAGAAACCCCAGTCTCTCTGTGCCACACACTCCAGGGACCTGAACCTTGCCACCACAATAAACAGAACATGCTGGAGGGATAGATTCCTGTCCCAGAGACTTCCCATACTCTGGAACAGATTACCCATTCACGTCAAGCAAAGCCCCTCATTAGCCCTCTTTAATAGGAATCTAGACAATTGGATGGGAAATATGAAATTCAACCCGGGATCACTTCTGTGGCTCTGCTCGACAGGGGCGCAGGAAAATAACTTTTTTGGGTGGTGAAAGCCAGGGAACTTTTTGGCTAGGCTTATATAGGCCCTAGGGCCGATAGCCTAGTTACCTACCTATGAATTGTCCCAGATATTCAGAAATTACCCTGATTTTGACTGAAATTTTAGCTGTCCTTCTCAATTCCTCCTAAACTAGTGACTTTTGGAGAAAAGGTGATGAATTAAACTTAATAAGTGACAATAATTAAAGTTATAAACTGTACTTCAGAAAATGTATATTAATTCACATTCTCTTATTCTGTCAGTTATGCAAGTTGATGGTACTAATACTTCAGAAGCGTCACTAATTATTTCTGGATTTGTTGCCGATTATTTTGAAATTTGTCACTGATTAGAACTATGTTTACTTGTAAGTAGGTTTTCAGTTAGTAATGTCATGCAGTAACATTTTTTACTTATTAGTGCATGCATGGTGATGGAAAGCCTGTTCTATTAGCTTTTCATAAGAATTAAAGTAATATTTAAAAAAAAAAAAAAACTTTCCCAGTTTGTCATTCCATCATCACTTTGCCCTATTTCTTGAGCAAAGTTGTTGACAGCTACGAAGGAAGCTTGTGGTACAGAACATCACTGTGCCGATGTTGCTTCTAAGTTATAACCCTGTCCCTTGCTCAATATGTGAATTTCATTAAGGAGTATTATAGTTGGGCAGCAGTGGCAAACATTATTCAGAAAATGCAGGCCTATGCAAAACTTGCTGCTTCAGTAACTTTCCCTGATTTTATGTGTTTCTCCAGACGTATGTAGGTCATCTCGTGCCTTGTAAAGAAAAACCCACAAACAAACAAAACATAAATAAATAAAGGTTTTGACTAAAGAAAAACATAAATAAAGGTTTTGGCTAAAACAGTAGTAAGATGTTTGTTACTAATCTAAAAAGTGTTTGCTATAGTTAAAACACTAGGTGCGTAAGTGCATTATCGTGACCGCAACCGCAAATGCAGTATTGGCATTCATTTATGAAGCTGGTACTATACTACTGCACCATTGCATCTTATTATATTTTACTTGGCAATCATTACATGTAACAAATTGAGGAGTTACTGACTTCCTTTACTTCCGAAAATGAATTAATTTACATCCTCTTATTCTGTCAGCTTGTCGGTACTAATAACTTTAAAAATTGCGGCGATATTATAGTTGAGGGGCTCACCAGTTCATTTTCGCTCAGAAGTGGGCTTGTCGCAAATTGAGTGACAACCCGGTCTGCATATTTAATTTGCTCATGCATACATGATATGAAAATATTAAATGTACACAAACGGTTAATGCAGTATCGCCCAGGAAGCTGTTCTTAGTAAAAGGTCCTGCCAATGATACTGAGGAAGAGTCGGCTGTGACACCTGCACCAAAAAAAGAGTCCGTTTGGACATTAATTGGGACAGTGAACAATCGCATTCCGACTCTGACAAAGAGAGCTATAATGCTACACAGTAAAAAGCCTGATGATGTGTTTTGACGGTTTTCTTTTCTTTGCTGATTATAGTATATATTATTAGTGCAATAAAACTTGTCAATTACAGATGTTGGTAACAGTTTACTGTTATATTTACTGTCATATTACATGTCAGTGCACTTTTTCTTCAATTGTACATTCGAGGGTATGCATATTTATGAATGACATATCACGGGGGTGGGTTTTGGGCGGGGCTTGCTACTGCGCATCTGGTGAGGCCCTCGACTACAATATCGCCAAAATTGCTTTGATTATCTGTGTGTAGTCGTGGAGATGAGGTTGAAAGTTATACAACTGATATGTGAAGCAGGCTAGCATTTGTGAAGCTCTGCAGACACATTGATTGCTCCATCAGGAATCTTGCTAACCGACAAAGTTTCCTTGATCTTTAGAGAAAAGGCACTTTGTGGCATTGTTGTTGCATTAACTTTTCAAGAAAACTAGAGCAATAATTAAAAACTTATTCTGATATTAGGCTTTTCCACAGCACTATAGGTTTGGGCGATATTGAAGAGTATTAACCACCTGATGTGCAGTAGCAAGCCACGCCCAAACCCCGCCTGTGACAGCGATGTCAGTACACCGCCCACTTTTTGATTGAAAGCTGCAAAGTCAGCGGTGGTGGTGCTGCGGTAACGTTGTTGCCTCACAGTAAGACGTTGTCCTGTTCGATTCTCAGCTAGAGCGTCTTCTGTGTGGAGACATGCGTGAATGGGCTTACCTTCGTTGAAGGTTGTGCATCAGGGCCGGCAACTCGGCACGTAAAAAATCTACTGCCAATCATTAGCGGACCGGAGTTCTGCTGTGGCGACCCCTAACCGAGAAAAGCCGAAAGACACAACAAAAAAGGAATAGGAATAACACAAGTTAAGTTTGAATTTACTGAATGTTTGACCCACTGCAGGTTTAATGGTAAATAATAAAATCTCTGTGTTTAAGTTTACTTTTTCATGCGGTCAAAAAGTAAGATTCAGCCTATGCCAAGAAAAGGGTGGAAGGGTGTCTGTGCAGCTGTTTCATGGTGTGAAAACGTTCAGTATTTTGCACGATTAACCTGGATATCCTGAAACTCTTGCTTTCCCACCACCACTGCTCTGATGTTTTAAGTAGCTGCTTTTATTTGGAACAGCTCAGACAGACTGGGCTTGCTGAGTCTGTGCATATCTGCTTTTGTCCCCCAATTTATTTATGGCTAAGTTGAGAGGTATGAATGCCAATTATCACTTTAAAATGCAATTAATGTGATTTTATTGCAGTAATAAATGTATTGGCATTGCTGTGTCTTAGTTTTCCTATGTAATATTTTGTTTTGTAGTATATATTAAATTGAAGTAATGGAATATATGTGCATTATTTTCTACGCATATGTACTGCTTCATAAAGTACTTTGAAAGCTGTCGGATACAGTATGTAAGCAGTTCTTGGATGGTGGTAGGTAGACATGTCTGTACAAATGCCTACATTTGCCTATACAAATGTCTATACAATAAATTAACTGTTCCCTTAGTTTATGAAACTAATAACCAAATATGCTTCACAACATTTTTTCTCACAGTTCTTATGCATATGTTTGTACCTACAGAAAAGATATTTTTTGATAATGTCCAAAGCTCTGGAAATGTCATGCCTTATCCTTTTAGGAACTTTCTTTTATACTCTAAAGGCCACTTTTCAATGTGTAAACACATCTATCTTTCACTGTCCGCCATTATTTTGCTCTCAGTAATGCTAAGCCTAGATTTGGTACATCAAGGCATCCTAGAGTCAGAGAAGTGTTTTCAATTTTTTTTATATTTTAATTATACCCTGGCAAGCACTTTGTTTTAATAGCTTTACCTTTTTTTGTAGTTTATACTTAATGTTACACATGAGGAGAGTCAGTAGACCCTTTAGACATATTCTTGAATTTGTCTGTTGCTGTTTCTTTTAATATTAGGTGCAGTATGGAAAAGCTCAGTCCAGCATTATACCTTTTGTTCATACAGTTCATTCATCCAGCTTCTTAATCGCCGCCGTCCGGCATGTCAGTCACAGCAGCCACGCCCATTCCTGCACGAACTAACTGGTGGGTTTATACACTTCAATATCGCCTAAGTTTCTTCTCATTCCTCGACAAGAACACAGAGCTACAAAGGAAGCAATTTGTACAGGGTATTACATACAGTATCCATATGTGATATTGCCACTTAAATATTGTTGCGTTTTTGTTTAGAGCTATGAAGAAAGGAATCATTTTGGAATATTACCCAGCTGATGCTGCAGTTACTGCTGCATAAGACAGTCACTTTCTTTTTTAACATTTTAATAGTATGATTTTAATACAGCAAGAATTAAAGAAAGGTAAACTGTATCAATTCCACAAACATGCTTTGGAAGATGACTACATCGGAACCAAAGCAGTAATGTATCTGCTCCCCTAGGGAGTAAAAACAATTTTGGAAAAGGTAAAGAGTGGTCCTAACTAAAGAAGGGAGGGTGAAGAGTGGGTGTGCCAGATAATGTCATGCAGTGGGTGGTATTACCTGGCCAAACTGGAGAGTGGAATGCTTCTGAAGCAAAAACAGTGTATTTACTGTAAAAATAAGCTGAAAAGTGCAGATTCAGTGACATGGTTGCCAAGTATAACACTTAAAGTTTACATTCGTGACAAAAAATAAAAGTGTTCTGAGAGCTGCATCTCTGACACTCTCCCTTTAAAACTCCAACCGAGTGTTTGTTATACTACCTGAACGTGTAGACTGTCAGTTAAGATTTTATCTCATCAGAACTGAAGATAACAGAAAACAGTCCACATTGTCCCTTTGTCATAGTTAAAGTTAAGACAGAAAGTGCCTTAGGCTGCCTTTTCTACATGACATTCAGACTGTTACCTTTTATGCATAGCTACATAATCAGTGTGTTTAGAAAATCTTTTTGTTGGTGACAATCCCTATGGCTACAGCATGGGCTTCTTTGCACACTTTCATTAGAAAGTATAAGCTTGCTGTGATTTCAAGTACCAGGTTGGCTTTTAACTGCAGTAATTCATGGTATTCTGTCATGATTCCACCCAAGCAAAGATTTTTGGAGATTCGTCCATACTGCTGATGTTATTTGACTGGATCATGTAATTTAAAAAAATAATAATGGAATTAACATAACATTAGAACTTCCACGTTTGTGTATACCCTTTTACCACAGTTATCTGAGTGAAAATCGTCCTTTGCAGTGGGCTATGGAAGGATATCTGTAAGACCTAAGGATTTGCATAGGTTTCTAGTGTTGTATTTACCAGGGCACACTTGATCTAGACAAGGAGGTTTGGAGCATTATGGGAGCAATGGGAGGGTGAGTCTTAAAGGTGGTAAGTGACTGCAGCCTGTGGTTTACCAGTCCTGCTGCTGCAATGAATGGATATAGATCTGAAATTGTTTCTGACCTTAATCTTAACAACTAGTTCAGCACTATTCCCGCCCAAATATTGATACCTCCCACAAATACCGCTTACCTGTCTAGATTTTCACATAATGTTCAGATTTTTTACTTCGTATTTTTGATCAGTTCTTCAAAAAATTTTTGGTTTTCTAGCAAATCACTGAGGATTGAAGTCACTAAATATTGACATATATTTGAGTTTCAGAAATCTTATCCTTCAGAAAATGCATGCCAACACAAATCCTCTTCTAGCAACTTTATAGGTTTATAGGATCAATATTTAAAATCTGCCCCTATTTTTGGGCCTTTGTTCCCTCATCATTTTAGGCTTTGTCCAGATTTCTTGTGCTACAAGGTTGAGAGGAATGCTCCCACCAATCATTTCTAGACCTGGTAATTACCAGCGACTTCTCTATTATTTCTCAACTAACAGTACAAGCTTCTACATTTAGTGATCACTGTACAATCACGTTTCCTTTACGAAACATACCACTCAAAATCCACCTCAAACTTATGTTTTTCAGCATCATATCTCAAATTGACATCAAGAAGCTCAACTAATACTTGTCCTCCCACAGCTGTTAATATATCATTAATGCACAAGATCCCAAATGCTGTAGCTCAAACCATAACTGCTACTCTTAAATATCCAGTACATATTCTTCCCCTTAATGTCTTGATTGTATAAACCTAACCACAAACAATGGCTGTCCATGAATTAAAACAACTTTCAGTATTATCAGTACAAGCCACCACTTAGATAGTCCTTCAAAAAACTTGCTGCCATAATACCCTTTATAAAAGATTCTATTGCCTAGCCATCTGTCCTGCGCTCTCTAAAATGATGTAGCAGCAGAGTCATGTTTTCAAATTCTCAGTGGAATAGGGTTACACCATCTAGTTGCCCTTCCTTCCATAAAATTATTTTTGAAAAATATTTGATCCGCTTATTTTTCCATCAACGAGCAACTTTCTATTTGTTGTTATTTTTTGGTGAGTCTTTTTTATTTATTCCCACACTTGCATTTCCTGACAAGAATGAACATGAGCCTTCCGTCAGCACATGGCAACAGTAAAGCTATGAAATCTTTCTGTAAAAATTGCAAGACAAACCCAGCCAAGCTTGAGTTTTCACTGTGTCATACCTTAAAACCTCCTGCAGTGGAGGCCCATGGGATGTGTGCAAATGACCCTTGAAGGATAGTAAGTGTTTCACGTACATGGCTTCTGAATGCCCATGACTTTTTACTTTTTAAGTCTTTATGGATACATTTAAGCCAATAAAGCTGTGGACAGGCAGGTTTCAGCCTTTGTTGACCTCAGCTTAGCATAAGTGGATTGTTTGGTTTTACTTTAGAAACACATGGATTATTTGCATATATCCTGTGAGCCTCCATTAGAGGAGATTTAGGGTATCACACAGTGAAAACTCTAGCTGGTCTGAGTTTTTCATGCAGTTTTTACTGAATAGTTTGTTGGTGTGACCTTTGTACCCTTTGGTTTCTATGTTACTGGGGATATTTTGCAAACATCTTAATGCTTAATATGTATCAGGTAGGTTTAAAGACTGCATTATTTGCATATGTTCCTTGGACCTCCATTACAGGAGGTTTATGGTATCACACAGTGAAATATTCTAGCTTGGCTTTTCTTGCAGTTTTTACTGACTGGTTTGTCTGTGTGATTTTTTCACCCTTTGATTTTAACTAAGAAATCTTGTTAAGCAAGCTGTATGATGTCATAAAGTTCATAACCTTAAAATCTGTCCAGGTCATACTGGAAAGAAGTCTGCTATCTAATGGGCATCTACTCATCTCTTGACACCTGTTGACATCCTTACTAAATTCTGTAACTTTCTCTCCATCCATAACAGCAATCCACAACCCTACCATTACACTTCTCTGCCCCTCCATGTGTATTACCCTTTTACTGCAAGATGGTATAAAACAAAAGACACTGAAGTATTGCTGGACCAAATTCTATTAGCTAGGCCAACAAGCACAAACAGTCTCACCCCCTGATTTATATTCCACTGCAGAGAGTTCCTCACCACTCGCCTCCAATACGTAGTCTGTCTTTGCTTTACGCAGAATGTTTTGAAGTCTGCCGTAGTTAAGCCTTTGCTAAAGCAAGTCAGCACAACCAAATCCTTCCCATTCAGGCTTAGCTTGCCTTAAACACCATTGGCAAAATACTTAGAAAAATTAGTCTTCCTTCAGCTATCAAAATACACAAGTCGGTATAACCTCCTGTCCTCCCAGCAGTGTGATTTCTGGATTGGCCACACCACTACAACTGTTCTCTGGATCCTGTCTGATGAAATTCTCCAGTATATGGAGAAAGGTAAACTAAATCGGACAATATTTATTGACCTTATAAAAGCATTAGACATTGTTCATTAACCCACTCTCATAATGCATATGCCTGCAATATTCGCCTTTCCTGATTCAAACTGTGCATTAAAGTAGGATCCTCTGTCACCTTTGCAATCACTCTCTGTAGTTTGTCGAATCTCTCTCTTATCATTTTCTCATCTAAAGCATATTTTATTGCATTCTGTAACAGACTCTGTACAGGGGCAGTAAGACACCACCAGTGGAACATGATCTTGCTTTCTGTACAGCAAATCATTTCACTGACTATCTTAAAATCTCACTTAGACAAAGGGATGTGAAACTGCAAATTTTCTCTAGGACAAACCTTCCTATCCCTTATGGACAAGGTGGAGTAATTAGTTTGGTGTACCAGTGTGATTGTGGTGTACAGACTTCAGAAGGATTAACTGGTCTGTTGCTTAATCCCTTGATGCTGACCTACATGTTTACAACAGTATGGTGACTTGCATCCAGCTTTAGTTGCCAGTGCAGCTCTGTATTTTTCAGAATGCTGTCCAAGTCACCCCTCCCACCCACATTTCCCAGTCTTGCATGATTTGATAAAGAATACACACCTCCTGAAGGAAGTGCAGTAGTTTTTCTAGATGTTCATCGTGCATACAGCTGCAGTCATAACAGATGGGTTATCCTGCCGTCAGGCGGGTTCTCGGTTGGCCGAATTCCAAAGTGTAGGTCCGGCGTCGGTTGTCGTCGCTTCTTCCCTGACGTCAGTGCGGCAGGGTTATAAAAGAACCAGCCGACGCCATTTTCTTCAGTCTTTCTTGCCATGCGGTGCCCGAAGCAGAAGCAGTTCGCAAGTGCCGGTCGGCCAGCTCCTGAGATTTACGAAAATATTTCAGCCGAAGTCTTCTTGAAAGCTAAGTACCCGTTGAAACTTTTCTTGCCTCAGACCGATGTCAGACAAAGTTAATAATTGCATTTCATGTGGGAAGCAAATACCGCATAAGGATTTCCATTCCTTCTGTATTCCTTGCTTAGGCCCAGACCACGACGTCTCGGCCTGCCGTTTTTGTGCTAGATTCAACAAACGCACTATTAAGCGTCGGGCGAAGTTCGCCCAACACTATTTTGGTAAAAAATTTAATTACATTATGTCGTCGGATACTCCGACTCCAGTTTTGAGTAAAAGACGCAAAGATAAGGACCGACATACGAGGTCTGCGACTTCTACCGACACTACGCTAAAGCCGGCTACCGGTTCTCAGCGAGGCGCTTACGCAGCCCCTGAGTACCGATGACACTTCTTTAGTGGTGTCTTCTGTGCCTGAGGTCGCAGGCTCCTCGGCCCCCACTCCGACTACAGATACCAACGCCACTCTTGGCGGGGAAATTCAGAGTTTAGACAGGCCTGCCACCTCTCAAGGTGTCTTCAGGCCTGCCTCTTTTTCCATTAAGGCTTTCACAAAATCTAAAGCAGCCATGAAAACTAAAAGACAAGCTCCACAGAGCCCCTCTCAAGGCCCCATGCCTAAAAAACAGATGCTCAAAATGGCTGAGGATTTGATTACTCTTATCAGGGGTTCTCAACCCCCCTCGGACAAAAGGCCCAGATTGGAGGAAGACTACCCTTCCTCAGACCAAGCCTCTATTACCTCAGAACATTCTGAGGACCAGGAATATTCATATTCTCCTTTTGAAGACTCTGATGCTGAGGAGTCCATTCCCTCGGTCTCCCCCCCGAGGACTATTCTTTTGGGGAAACCTTACATACCTTGAGGGAACACTTTCACTGGGAAGGCCAAGATTACTCAGATTCCAAGAAAAGGCTCAGGGATTTACTCTTGCTTCCCCAGCACAGGCCTCTGGCTATCCCTCCTGTCTTGGATATATTAGATGATGTGTACACAGAAGCCAGCCTCAACCCAGATTCTTTACCTCCAGCTCCTGTTAAACCTGACAGGTATTACCGGGTTCCTGATTCACACCAATTCCTATACAAAAGCCATGCTGCTGACCCAGAAACTATTTCACAGGGTCCCAAGGGAATTAAGGCCTCTACTGCCAAAAACCCATTACCTTCAGAAAGAGATTCCAGAGCTTTAGAAAGGTGGGGGAAAAAGGTATACACCTCGGCCACTTTAACCACAAGGGCATTAAACTGTAAGTTCCATATGTTAAAGTATCAACAGTTTTTGTTATCTGAGTTGAAAAGCAAAATGACACAACCTGAACAACCAGACTTGAAGGAGTTGCAGGATTTGTTGCATAGTGCAGAGCAAGTGGGTAAACATACCTTGCAATGTGGTTTTGATGCTTTAGAGGCCTCATGTAGAGCTGCTGTTACAGGGTCTGTCATACGTAGACATGCTTGGCTCAAAGAGCAAACCTTACCAGATCATGTCAAAGCTAAATTACTAGATGCACCTCTTCAAAAAGATGTATTGTTTGGTGTTAAAGCTGAGGAGGTACTAAAGAAAATGGAGGAAAAGGCAAGATCAATGCAAACAGTGAAAGATTTCCTACAGGTACAACCTCCACGTTTCAGCAGAAACTGGCCTTCAAAAAATTGGTCCTTCCAGCCACGGACAGACCTCAAAGAGGTAGATACAGGCGCCCGAGGGGTAGAGGGCAATCTCAAGGATCATTTAGAGCCAGACAATGGCAAGCACCTACACCAAGAGGTGGAGAAGATAGATCACAGTCATTCAGAAAGCAGACACAATGACTTTCCCCTTTGCATGCCAAGCAAAGCTTTAATGGCAACACCTTTAGGCGGAAAACTGGCATTATTTTCAAAAAATTGGCATATTGTCACAAAAGACAAATGGATCCTGGACATTATAGACAGAGGCTACAGATTCCACTTTCACACCCTTCCAAAAATGAGAGGCATGCGTGCCACAAAATCAAAGGGCAGAGGCACAAAAACAAATTTCAGCTCTCATGGACATGAAAGCTATTCAAGAGGTACCTGCAAAAGAACAAGGTCAAGGTTTTTATTCCAGACTATTCCTGGTACCAAGGAAGGACAAAGATTGGAGACCTATTTTGGACCTATCCATCCTAAACACATAATCTGAAGTAGGAAATTCATTTGTCTGCAACCTGTGGGTTATAGATCCGACATCGGATCCGAACCGGCATGGTTTACCAGCTATGGATCCAAGCTCTCAGCTCCTCCCCTCACCCATAATGCCCTGCTCTCCCTACATGACCTCAGATCTTGTTTGCCGTGCTGGTGACCAGATTTGTGTTCCTAAGCTCTTCAGCTAAGTGCAGTTTTCTAGTGTTTACAGTGTTTAAATTTGTAATTTTGTGTGAAAGTTGAGAAAGTTTAGGTTTTCCTATTACTTGATTATACTTTTTAGTGTTTTAAATTTATTTTTACTTTTCCCTCCCCTCGCTGGTAGCGTAGTGTGTGTTTGGGCCTGTGTGTGCTTTAGTTACTTTTGCTTTTACCCTAGTTTAAGTAACTTTTTTTTGTGTACTTTGGGATGTCTGAACAACCCAAAGCAGTGTTTTCTAAGTGCTCCGAGTGTGGCCATAAGCTTTCCCCGGCTGATGGCCGGACTCGTTAGATGTCTTGGGGTTGAACACCTCAGTTCTGGATGTTCCATTTGTGCAGGGTTCAGCCCCAGGGCATTGAAGGAGGGGAGGTCCAAGCTTGTCTGGGCGGGTCTTTGCCACGGACACGGCTCCGGCCTCCGCTCCTTTGGGTAACCGTTTCACGGTTGTCTCCTCTCAGCTCCCCTCCTCCTCCTGGGACTCAACCTCCCTGTAGTGGTTCGGAGGAGAGGAAGCTAGAAAGAAGGACCGGAGGAGAAGCACCATAAGCGGCGGGCCGAGACCTCTGTTTCGGCCCGCCAGCCAAGCGGCTTCTCCTCCGGCCTCCTGTCTGCTGGCTCTCCCCTCCTCGGCTCCGGTCTCCTGTGTGTTTTCACGGGACCTGAGGAGGAGGAGACCCAATCTCCGTCGAGGCTATCCAGGAGGCACTCAAGGCCTACCTCGGTAGCCTCGTCGAGATCAACCTATAGCCTGTCAGGCGCTGATCTGGACGGATGATGAGAAGGTTCATCCAGGCCCAGATGCAGATGGGAGTGCTCTTGCCTCCCCCCTCTGGGGGGGGAGCTCGACCCCTTTTTTCAAGCCAATTGCTCCTTCTCCGACCCGCTTCCCGGGTTGAGCAGTTGAGCCGAGCAGCCGGGCGGGGTGGGTCGGCGCCGATAGTACTTGGTACCGGATCTGACCCTGCCCTCGAGTGCTTCGGATCCGACCTCGGAGCCTGGATCCGAGCCGGATCCGGGGATCAGTGCTCGCCGGTGCCGTCTGTGTCGGGCGCACTGTCGCCGGATCCGAGTGCCGGCGCCGGCTCTGATCCACTCGGATCCGAGGGAGCGATTGTCGGATCCTTTGGTCGAGGTCGGCTCCCCCGGCTTTTGATGTAGTGGAGAGGGCCCTGTTGAGGGTCTCGGACCCCGGCACTTGCTTCAGCTCGTCCCGCTCCATCTGCACTGGGTCAGGCTTCCACCATCCGGCCCTTGGGACAGCCCGCTCCTTTGCCCCAAGCTGTTCCCCTGGAACAGGTCACTGTTTGCGAGGAGTCCTCTGACAGCCCCGGAGGATGTTCCCCAAACATACGTGCAAAAGGAGGCACATTGACTCCCCCGAGTCTCTCACTGAAGACACAAATTTGGAGGAAGGGGAAGGCTCCCCAAGGTCACCCCCCGAGGATGTCTCATTTGGAGACATCATGGAAATGCTCCGCATAAGGGGGGGTGGTCTGCCCCCAAGTCTTCCTCGGACGAGTCCGTGTTCTTGGAGGCATTTGAAGTGGGCCCGTCTACCTCTTGGGTGTCCCCTCCTGCCGACCCCCTGGTGGACCTCATTACCACCAGGGCGTGGAAGGAACCGGACACCGTGGAGCCAATCCCAAAAAGGCCTGACCGTATTCTCAGTCCCCCGGCTGACCGTGCCCATTGGAGTAAGGGGCCTCCTGTAGATGCCATGTTGATGGCGGCGGCCACCAAGAGGGAACTTGCTCAGGAGAGTCCCTCAGTCCATCCCCCGAGCAAGGAGTCTCGGATGATGGACCGCTTGAGGAAGCGGATGTTTAGTTCAGCGACCTTCTCTGTGAGGGCGCTGAACTATCTGGCACACGTGATTAGGATGCAGCGCGATCTTATAAAAGAATACGCTGCATCCCCAGAGTCCATGTCGGAGGAGGACAAAGTGCTGCACTCCACCCGCATGGCCACTCTCAGGTCCGTCACTAATACCTCTATGCGGCTACTGTCCCATGCTACGGAAGGTGCCGCTAGAGCCGCAGGGGCAGGCCTAGTTACTAGACGTCAGGCCTGGCTCCGTCATTGCGATTTCTCAGAGCCCTTCAAGGCGTCATTTGCGAACGCCCCCTTCGATGGTTCTGTCCTCTTTGGCAAAACTGTTCACGACACTTTGACCCAGAGCGAGAAGGACGGGAAGACGCTGTCGGCCGTCTGAATCCGCTTCTCTGCACCCCAGAGGCCCTATTCTAGGAACCAAAAGGGTCAGAAGAAGATGTGGTTCCGGAAGTCGCAGCAATCCCAGCCTGCTCCGGACAACCAGTCCTTCTGTGGCAGAGGAGGACAGGGAGGACGCCGCCCTAGGGGCAGAGGGGCTCCTAGGAACTTCGGGTCCAGAGAACCCTTCTCTGAACGGCCCGCAGCAGCCCTGAGGGGTTGCCCGGCTGCTCCACTCTGGAGGCAGTTTTTCGGAGCACCTAGCGGCATGGGAGTCCATAACATCAGACCGCTGGGTTCTCCAGATTATATCCAGAGGATACCGTATCCCCTTTCTTCACTTGCCAAAATTGAAGTCCCTCCCCGACGTTCCACCCGGTCAGTGGGAGGCCGCTTTGGCAGAAATTGGCCATCTGCTGAAGAAAAGAGCCATCCAGCCCGTCCCCCCAGACCAGATCGTTTCAGGGTTCTACTCCAGGTTCTTTTTAGTGCCAAAAAAGACGGGGGATCTAAGACCAATTTTAGACCTTTCACTCTTGAACCTGGGAGTTCCCAAGGAGAAATTCCGAATGGTCATGTTGCAGTCTATTCTCCCCCTTCTGGGAGAAAATCACTGGATGTGCTCCATAGACCTCAAGGATGCGTACTACCACATACTAATGGACAGGTGCTCCAGGAGGTTTCTCCGCTTCCGGCTGGGAGCCAGTCACTACCAATTCCGGGTCCTTCCCTTTGGTCTCACCACAGCCCCCAGGGTGTTCATCAAAGTATTAGCAGTGGTAGCGGCCCACCTGAGGCTTCAGGGGGTGCAGGTCTTTCCTTACCTGGACGACTGGCTTCTCACCACCCCAACAAGGCATCTACTTCTCTTGGAGCGAGACTCCTTTCTCCATCTTGCTCCACGCCTGGGCATCACGATAAACACAAAAAAATCCAACCTAGCACCCACTCAGCTCATAGATTTTATAGGTGCCAGGTTAGACATGAGGAGACTGAGAGCCTTCCTCACAGTGGACAGAGTGCAAAGCCTACAGCTCCAGGTGCGGGCCATTCTCCACTCAAATTCAGTTCCGGCGGAGTTGGTCCTGAGGGTCCTAGGGTCCATGGCGGCAGCGATTGCGCTTCTTCCTCTCGCCAGATTCAATATGCGTATCCTTCAATGGACTCTCATGGTTCAGTGGTCGTATCTTGCTCTTCCTATGCATCATCCCATTACGATCAGCAAAGCGTGCAGGCGGTCCCTCCTGTGGTGGCTACACTCTCCAGATCTCCACAGAGGCCGCCCCTTTTGTGCCTCTCCCCCTCTCGCCACGGTGACCACGGACGCCTCCCGCCTCGGGTGGGGGGGGCATTTTGCAGGCCGGATGGTCCAAGGCACGTGGGAAGATTCAGAGACCTTGCTGCATATCAATGTCCTAGAGATGAGAGCAGTGCTCTTAGCGTTGCTAGCACTTCAGGCCTTTCTTCCCTTGGGAACAATTGCGATTCAATCGGACAACATGTCTGTTGTCTGGTATATCAACAAACAGGGAGGAACCAGGTCTTACCCCCTTTGTCGAGAAGCCATGAGAGTGTGGGAATGGGCTATCTCCACCAACCGCTTTCTCATAGCAACGCATATTCCGGGTCGGTCCAACATCCTGGCGGACAAACTCAGTCGCACCATTCTCACCCCCTACGAGTGGTCTCTCAATACTCAGGTAGCGGAACGCATCTTCGCACAGTGGGGAACTCCTTGTTGCGATCTTTTTGCATCTCCCTCAAACACCAAATCGACAGTTTTTCGCCATGATACCTCCTCCCGGAGGTTCTCCAATAGACGCTCTGGTGCATGCTTGGCCACCCGGTCTTCTTTATGCTTAACCCCTTTGCCTCTGATGCTCCAAGTTCTTCAGAAAGCCTCTCGGTTGGGGTGCAGAATGATCCTCATTGCTCCCTTTTGGCCTCGACAAATCTGGTTCCCCTTCCTAAGGTCTCACTCAGTGAATCCTCCTTGGATTCTAGATCCCATTCCGGATCTGATTTCTCATCCATCCCATCTATCTCCTCCGAACCTGGACAACCTCAAGCTGACCACTTGGCTGCTCCAGTTCCACTCCTGATCAGGACTCCCGGTATTTCGTCCCCTGTTAAGGCCATCCTGGTGGCAGCTCACAAGCCATCCACTAGGAAAGTCTACCGTAGCAAGTGGAAGCGGTTCTCTTTGTGGGCGGGCAAGGCCTAAACCCTTCACAGTTCCTCTCCCTTTGGTGCTTGACTTCTTAACCACTCTTTTTAATGATGGTGCCAGCAGTTCCACGGTCAAAGTACAACTTGCAGCAATTTCTCATTATCACATTGGTCATGACTCCAGTCCACTGATGTCTGCCAAATTGTGTAAGATTTTCCTTAAAGGTACCTTTCTTCTCAGGCCCCTATAAAGCAAGCGGTTCCTCCTTGGGACCTTTCCTTAGTTCTTCAGGTCTTGACCGCTCCCCTTGAACCTGCGGCTACTGTAGATCTGAAATTCTTATCTTTCAAGACTGCCTTCTTAGTAGCCATTACTTGACCAAGAGAGTCTCAGAGCTTCAAGCATTATCAGCTAAACCTCCGTACTTGGTCTTTCATCCGGACCGTGTTTTCCTCAGGACCAACCCGTCCTTTCTTCCTAAGGTAGCTTCTGAAGCAAACATTAATCAATCCATTAACCTCCCTGTTTTCTTCCCCAAATATCAAAACAAGGGTGAGTACAAGCTTCACTCCTTAGACGTTCACAGGCAACTTAGATTCTGTCTAAACAGGACTGCTGGTCATAGGCAATCCGACCAGTTGTTCATTTCCTTTGCTAAATTTAATTTGGGCAAGCCAATTTCCAAAGTCTCATTATCTCGCTGGATTTCACAATGTATCTTACTAGCTTATCAAGCTTCGGGAAGGCCCGCACCGGAGAGTGTACATGCCCATTCAACCCGGTCAGTCTCTACCTCGGCCGCCTTTAAGGCTAGGATTCCTCTAGATGATATTTGTGCAGCAGCCACGTGGGCTTCATCTCATACTTTTATTTCCCACTACAAGTTGGATCTTGCATCTAGAGGTAGAGCATCCTTTGGCTCCATGGTGCTCGAATATCCTTCCATGATGGCCGCCCAAGATTCAGGTAGCTGGGGACTCTGTCCCACAGGTTGCAGACAAATGAATCTCCTACTTCAGATTTAGAAGTTATGTACTCACCATAACGTTCCATCTGAGTAGGTGTATTCATTTGTCTGCAACCATCCTGCCCTCTTATCCCCCTGGCCTTTCAGTTTCCTGCATATGTTGTGTTACCCTTTTCAGGGTGTTTATGCTGTTGGCAAACTCGATCTGAGGTCACGTGTGGAGAGCAGGGCATTATGGGTGAGGGGAGGAGCTGAGAGCTTGGATCCATAGCTGGTAAACCATGCCGGTTCGGATCCGATGTCGGATCCATAACCCACAGGTTGCAGACAAATGAATACACCTACTCAGATGGAACGTTATGGTGAGTACATAACTTCTAATTTACTCGTACCAAAATTCAAGATACTCACATTACAGCAGCTTCTTCCCATGCTGGGCAAGGAATCTTGGCTGGTAACATTGGACCTCAAGGAGGCATTACCTGCATGTCCCTATCAGACAAGATTGCAGAAGATACCTCAGATTTCTTGCAGGTTCAACCCATTATCAATTCTCTGCATTGCCCTTTGGCTTATCTACTGCGCCCAGAGTGTTTACGAAATGCCTGGCATCAGTAATTGCCTTCTGCAGACTTCAAGGGATACAAATATACCCATATCTGGACGACTGCCTGATCCAAGCGGACAGCAAGCACATACTTCTGAAACACCTGGCGTTTGTAATAAAATTGTTGAACTTTCTGGGATACACAGTCAACAAAAAGAAATCAAAACTAATACCCTCTCAAGCAATCATTTTCCTGGGTGCCAGCTTGAATACAAATACCCAGATGGCCTACCTCACGCCACAGAAGCAAGGGCAACTATCTCAATACTTCAGAAAAATGGCAACCTTCACCAGGCTGACTGCAAGGAAAGTCCTGCAGGCTCTGGGATTCATGGCATCTTGCATCCTGTTGATCCCATGTGCAAAGTTGCATATGAGGAAACTTCAATGGTACCTAAAAAACTTATGGTCTCAACACAGCCACAGTTTGGAAACAATTATACCACTCATTCCATGTCTTCAAAAGGAATTTCTGTGGTGGGCTCAAGCATGCCAAAGAAACATAGGTCTCCCCTTCTGCATGCCTCAAGCAAATCAGATCATCACAACAGCCGCCTCGGACTACGCCTGGGGGGCGCACATGACAGATCAGTGCATACAGGGCAAATGGTCCCAAAAAGAGAAGCACCTACACATCAATCAAAAGGAAATGCTAGCAGTACAAAATGCTATTATGGCCTTCAAAGACCTACTGCATCCAGGCCAGCTATTGATAAGGACAGACAACACCACAGTGATGTGGTACATAAACAAACAGGGAGGAACTCATTCATACCCCCTCTGCAGACTAGCCATGTCCCTTTGGAACACGGCTTTGGAATTGCAATTCCAACTTCAAGCACAATTCCTGCCGGGGAGGGAAAACACGCTGGTAGACAACCTAAGCAGAAATATGACAGATCCACACGAATGGAAGTTGTATCCTCAAGTTTTCGCAAAGATAATTCAGGCATGGGGACGGCCAGACATAGATCTCTTTGCTACCCACAGAAATTACCAACTGAAAAAATTTTGCTCAAGGACCTATCATCCACAGGCCTGGAAAGTGGACGCACTTTCTTTCAATTGGACAACATTAACAGTCTTTGCCTTTCCACCTCTTCCTCTGCTGCCCAAAGTTCTATTAAAAGCCAGAGCAGAGAGGCCAAAGATGATTCTCATTGCTCCAGACTGGCCAAGACAACACTGGTATCCACTCCTGAAGAGCCTGACGCATTCCCCACCATGGATCCTGCCTCTAGTGCCTCTTCTGTTGACCCAGCACAACTTCAAAACTCTTCACATCAGCTGAAAACCCTCAATCTAGCCGCATGGAGGATTCCTTGATTTCCCAACAGACCCTCCTCTCCAAGGAGATGCAGGATGTCATCTTGAAGGCCAGAAGACCTTCTACTAGAAAAGCCTACTCCGCCAAATGGAAACGGTTTTGTGCCTGGAATCAGAAAAAGGGCCAGAATCCTTGGGTACTAAATTTACCTCAAATATTACAGTACCTAGCTGAGATGTTAAACAGTGGACTTTCCTTCTCCTCCATCAAGATCCATGCTTCAGCCATTTCTGCACAATACAACACTGATCCTCCTTTATTCTCTCATCCTCTCTTAAGACAGTTCCTCAGAGGGGCTAAGAATATAAAACCCCCAAGGAAGCCACCAGTACCTGCTTGGGATCTCCACTTCATTTTAGAAAAACTGACCCTGCCTCCATTTGAGCCAGCTGCTTCAACAGAACTGCAATGTTTGTCATGGAAAACAGCCTTCCTTCTGGCTATCACCTCAGCACGCAGGGTTTCGGAACTACAGACCCTCATGGCTGTGCAACCTTTCATCATTTTCCATCAGGACAGAGTTTCCTTACGAACCAACCCTTCCTTTATGCCAAAGGTAGTATCCAATGTAGCCTTGAATCAGACTATCCACTTAACCTACCTTTTTTCCTAACCCACAAAACAAAGGGGAAAGACTACTACATTCCTTGGACATTCACAGACAACTTCGTTATTATTTGGACAGGACAAAGCCATTCAGAAAATCAGAGCAACTCTGTGTCCTATGCTACAGGTGCACAAGGAAAGGCTATCTCCAAACAGACAATCTCAAATTGGATAGCCCACTGCATACGCTTTTGTTACTCATTTCATGGAAAAACTGTAACTACAAGCATCAGATCTCACTCCACAAGGGCCACAGCTACCTCTGCAGCTTTCCTCAGGGGGGTTCCTACCAAGGATATTTTGGAAGCAGCCACTTGGAGTTCTGTGCACACTTTCTCCAAGCACTATCACCTTCCACTTTACTCTAAATCTAGAGCGGGCTTTGCCAGAGCAGTCTTGCAGGGCATCCTTGCTCCTCCTAGTTCCACTTAGTGCCTGCCACCCCTTTTTAGCTTTGGGATTCTACCCATCTGTTATGACTGCAGCTGTATGCACGATGAACATAGTACAGTTTTGTACCTACCATAAATGTAGATGTTTGAGTGCTAATACAGCTGCAGTCCAGGTTTCCCTCCCTCCATCCCCTCTTGGGACAGGCCTTATGACAAACGCCTCCTCATACAACCTAATTGGGGTATTCTTTTATGGTGTATTTGCTTGCAAACTACTGTTTTTTGATTATATTACATTGCATTATTACATAAGTTTATGTTTTGCCTTCCTTCTGGAGGCACCTGACATCTGGGGCAAAAAAAACTGAAGAAAATGGCGTCGGCTGGTTCTTTTATACCCGTGCCGCACTGACGTCAGGGAAGAAGCGACGACAACCGACGCCGGACCTAGACTTTGGAATTCGGCCGACCGAGGACCCGCCTGACAGCAGGATAACCCATCTGTTATGACTGCAGCTGTATTAGCACTCGAAAATCTACATTTATGGTAGGTACAAAACTGTACTTTTACAAGCCTTGCAGATTTAAGCTTTGACAGCTTCCTTGTAAGCCTTCTCACAATGCCAGATAAACGATTCCTATAGAGTGTTATTTGTAGTACTTAAACAGGTAAAGACATGCAACAAAAACACCAGTGTGGAAAGAAAATTCATGTCCAAAACACTGGCAGTAAGAAATAACAAACTAGACATAGGGCACAGCTAAAATAACAGTTTAATAGATTAAATACAGACAAGTGCTTTGGGGAAAACCCTTTATCAAGTCATAAAGTCAACCTAAGCACAAAATCATTTAAAAATGCATCATAAACCAGCCAAATAAATCATGCAAATGAGATAAGCCTCATCATACATCTGAGTTGTTAAGAAGCAAAAGAAGAACATTGGTTAAAGCAAAACACATATCAACGAATCGCGCTGAGTTACAGAGCAGTATATCCAGTAAAAACGAGCCATAATAATCAGATACATAAACACTCGGACCACAATATATATATATAATTCAAATAAATATGCAAGATCTAGCACAGCATCCCAAAAACAAGTTCATAAGCTTGCTGATCATGTACTAAAACTTCTTCTTTCGGCTTTTCCCGGTTAGGGGTCGCCACAGCGGATCATCTGTCCGCTCATGATTGGCAGTGGAGTTTTACGGTGTCTAGTTGTCAGCTCGGCGCCCAACCTTCCTCAGAAGGCGCACACACACCTTGGGCCAATTTAGAGTGTCCAATCCACCTATTGCATGTCTTTGGGATGTGGAAGGAAACCCACGCGACCACAGGGAAGACATGCAGACTCCGCACAGAAGGTACCCCAGCCGAGAATCGAACCAGAGAACCTGTTGCTGTGAGGTGATGGAAGACATCCCTGATCACACAGCTGTTCTATAAAAGATTGTGTGGACTATTAAATGTACTGTGAAACAGCGCACACTTCAAGCTGTAACAAAGTATAAAAAAAATCAAGCAAGAACCAATAATAGATACTGTTAAATCAAAAATTGATTATCTCTTATTGAATCATATCCATCCTATATAGTGCAACAAATAAAATTATGTAAAGTTAAAAAGTCTGATTTACTAAAGAAAACCAATAAGATGCATTAAATGAAAAAATTCAATAAATGAACACCTGTTCGTGAAAACCTATTACACCAACAACCTTAACACATGAGCTAATAGGCTCTATAACAAAGAGGATAAAAAACAATAGAAATCCTTCATTCAGATAATGCATCAATAGCTAAAAACAAAGTAAAATATCATACTGGGTTGAAACAAATCTAGGCACAAAGCATTCTAAAGTGAATAAAAACAGTGAGCACTTTCTCGTCCAATATTGACGCTTCATCAGACTTAACCAAAAGTGTTCCAACCACTCTTTATATACAAGTTACAGCACCTTCTCATTAATCAATTAATCAGTCAAGTAGCATAAAGAAAGCAATCTCTTACACAGAAGTGTAAAATTATCCTTCCTTATTTAACAAGCATATAAGTCAACCAGACATCACATAACAATAAAATATGATACAAAATGTAATATATATAATATATATTAATAATGTGGAATAAGGTGAAGTCTCAAGACTGGAAAAACTCCCTTATCAGCCTCAACAAAAGGTTGAGATCCCTCATCAAATCCTCTAAAGCTAGCTATGAAAAATAGAATTGCAGCAGATAGTAAAGACAACCACAAGGCCTTCTATAGTTATGTAAAGAATCTCCATGACAATATCCAGATTTGCTCTGAGCTACTGCACAATGGTACCTCCTATACCAAGCCAACAGATATTGCAAATATACTGACTGACAGATTCGGTGCTAACTTTACCCCTCCCCCAAAGGACCAATGACAATACCAGTAGACTGCCAGGCACCCAGTATTACTGCTGCACAGGTTAAAACAGCACTGTCCAAGGCCAAGAATACAGCTTCTATGGGACTTGACAGTATCCCTGGCTGTGTTCTTCATGAACTACAGAGTGAACTGGCACCTCACCTGTGTGCCCTATTCAATCACAGCCTTGCCTCAGGCTTTGTCCCTACCGAATGGCACACTGCACAGTCATCCCTCTCCACAAAGGAGGAGCAACTACATACCCCGGGAACTATCGCCCCATTAGCCTGACGAGTGTGATATGCAAAGCTATGGAATGCATCATTGTGGACCTAATAAACAAGGATATAGGGAATCTCCAAACTCTGGATCCTTCACAGTTTGGTTTTGTGAAGGGTAGATCATGCCTGCTCAACTTGGTCGACTTCTTTGAGTCGGTCACCAGAGCTGTGGATGAAGGTAAGGTGGTTCATACAGCCTACCTTGATTTGGCCAAGACCTTTGATACCATTCCCCACTCAAGAATCATAGAAAAACTTACTAAATTAGGCATCAACCCCTATATCACTAGGTGGGTTGCAAACTGGCTCACATATAGAACCCACAGTGTGAAAGTAGCTGACTCCAAGTCAGACTGCTGACCAGTCACGAGTGGAGTCACACAGGGGGTCGGTCCTGGGTCCTCCCCTGTTTGGTATCTACTTCTCTGAAGTCCAGGCCAACACGAAGGGACTCTGGCTGACAAAGTCCACAGATGATTGCAAGTTGGGAGCTATTATTAACTCCCCAAGTGATGTTGACATCCTGCAGAAAGGCCTAAATGAGGCCAACGACTGGTGTCAGAACCATGGCCTTAAGCTCAATACCAAAAATGTGTCTTCATCCCCTTTGGGAAAGACCTGGTTCCCATGAATTACCACATTGATGGTAGTCCACTGAACACAGAAGGCGTTATAAGAGATCTGGGAACACAGGTTGACAGCAACCTCTCCTTTGACCACCACGTTGCCACTGTGGTCAGAAAGTCCTTCTGTGTGGCACATCTCATTACTAAGGGTTTTGCATCAAGGAAGAAAGAGATCATTGTCTCCCTCTACTCTTCCCTCATTAGGCCAGTCATCAAGTACAGTTCCCCATTTGGCCTGTACCTCACTAGACACCTGCAACAACTGGAGAGGCCACAAAAGTAGCTCACAAAGAGGATCCTAGGCCTTAAACATTTGTCCTATATGGACAGACTCAAATAACTCCAACTATTCTGTGTTTCATATCGCCTACTTAGAGGCAATCTCTGCTTTTCTTACAAAGCCATGTCTAACCTAGCTCTGTTAGAAGTGCTACATCTAAAGAAATCCCAGTCCCTCTGCCCCACACGCTCCAGAGACCTCAACCTCATTACCACAATCGACATAACATGTTGGAGGGACAGGTTCATAACCCAGAAGATTGCCAATGCTATGGAATAGACTTCCCATACATGTCAAACAGAGCATCTCACTGCCCGTCTTCAAGAGAAATCTTGATGAGTGGATGGGAAATAGAAAATTCACCCCAGGGATCACTTCAGTGGCGCTACTCGACAGAGGCACTAGGAAGTATGGTTGGGTGGCACAATGCCAGGGTAATCCTATGGGCTAATGGATTCATCTCCAAAAATATTTATTGCAGATAATCCAAATCACATGGAAAGTAAACAAAAACTACACCAAGTGAGGATTAAGCCACCATAAGAGCTTTCGTCCCCAGAAGTACACATTAACATGGAACTTCATCAGATCTTTGGAGAGGAATCCGTTTGCTGAGCGTTTTCTTGGATTTTATGGTTTTTGGACTTTTTTGTTTAATCCTGTGGGCTAGGCTTGTAAAGGCCCCAGGGCCATTAGCCTAGTACATGAACCTATGAAAAGTAACATGTTGCGCCATGTATATTCCTACACATCATTCATAGATCCAGCAGATGGTGATATACACTACTCTATAATAAACACTTTAATGCTGGCTGATGTATACTGAGCAAGTTGCAGCTAATAACAGATCTAAGACAAATGTATGTCTTGTATGTAAAGACATTGTTAATCTAAACATAAAATGTATATGTAGTACATGTATAGAACTCACATAGACTGATAAATATAACAACCTAACAACAATATAGAATAAACATTGGAATAAAAATAAAAAATAACCAACCACCTCTACTTAGCAAAAAACAAACAATATCATAAACCTAATGCCTCAAAGGTCTATCTGTTAAAAATGGTTTAAGAGATCATTCAATCCGTATACTTTGTCGGCCTGCAGCCTAATTATCCATTTGGTCTCCAATTTTTCAGTAAAATTCTTAAGACTACCTAACCTAGCATTTCTACTAACAAGTTCTAAGACCAAAAACACAAACCTATGGGATGAGCCGTTGCTAAGGACATGCCTTGCCAAAGCATTGCTCTGTTCTTCCTTGTTGATGGCATGTAGGTGTTCTATAACGTGGTCCCTCAAAGTACGATTAATTTTGCCTACATAAAATGTAGGACATTTAGTACAATGAGCTAAATATATCAAATCTCTGGTTCTACAATCTTTATAGTGACTAAATTCATAAACCATACTAGTAGTAGGCTGAATAAATCTGTTACTATTTGCCATATAGAGGCAGTGGTTATAATTCCTACAACCAAATGTCCTTTTCCTTTCTGATTGAACCCTCTTAGCTTTATTATTATAGCAAAGAAACTGCTTCAGAAATTTATTATTCTTGTAGGTAAAGTTTGGACAACTTCCTATCACATCTATAACTTTCTCATCTAACTTGAGGATATCCCAATTCTTAAATATAATATCTCTAACGATCTTATTATTAGAGAAATAAGGAATTGTTACTCTGCATTTATTGGTCCTGTCAGGTTTAGAATCGGGAGTTATTACCATCTGATTCCTATAATCTCTAAAATATGGATCTGAAGTAGTTAACTTCATTTATCTGCAACCTGTGGGTATTCAGATCCATATCGGATCCGAGCCGGCAACATTTTATCAAGCATCTGCTCCAAGCTCCTCCTCTTACCCATAATTCCTCACCTCTCCTACTTTCCCCCAGATCTCGTTTGCCGCTTCATGCGTACACATCATGGTCTCTATAGCTCCAAGTTGGGTGTAGTAAGAGGAACTTTTGGCACTTATAATTTAGTGTGTGAGAGTCGTAGTTTGTGAGCAACCCTTTCTCCCCCTCGTCTTTTCGTTGGTTTGTTGTAAAAAAAAAAAAAAAAAAAAAAAAGAAGTTTAGAAAGTTTTGTGTTTTGAGTTAGAGTAGGCCTAACCAACCCTTGTGTGTGTGTTTCTAATTTAGTGTTTGGCTGAGTGGAGTGTGTTTATGGCTGACCAGCCTAAATCAACATTTAAAAAAAGCACAGTGTGTGGCCACACGCTTTCACCGGCTGATGGCCACACTCTGTGTGTTATTTGCCTGGGCATTCCCCATCTTAGTCTGCCATGTGCTGTGTGTGCAGGGTTCAACCCCAGGGCCTTAAGAGAGAGGAAGGTGAAACTGGTAGCCAAGGGCCTGCTACCAGTTTCTGCTTTAGACACGACTGCTTCGACATCGGCTCCAGTAGCCGACCAATCCCCCCCTCAGGCTGGGACTCAACCTTCCTCTAAGCCTGCTGAGGTGGGGACTAAATCAAAGGACATGGGCAAGAGGGAGAAATAAAAAAGGGCGGAAAGGCACCGCAAGTGATCTCCTGAGCATGAGCCATTTCCAAGTCCACCTTCAAAAATTGTTAGGACTACTACTCCTGGGCTCCATTCTCTGAGGTTCTCGCCGAAGCCGATGGAGCCTTCCGACCAGAGGCCTTTTTCGAGGTCATCTCACAGGGCCAGATCAGAGTCGGTCACCTCCTTGCGGTCGACTCGGAGTCTGTCGGAGCTTGACGTGGACAGGATGATGTGGAGATTCATTCGGACCCAAATCCAAATGGAAGTCTTGCCAGGCCCCTCTCCGGCTGGAGAGGGGACCTCTCTGCCTTTCTTCCATCCTATCTCTCCTTCCCTGATCTGACCTGCGATTTCAGGGTTTATGGATCAGAGGATCCTCGGAGCTGGGAGTTCGGCACTGACTGTTCCTCCACCCTCAACGCTGGCCAATACCTTGAGTTCCTTGGATCAGATTTGTTTAGATCCGAGCAACTCTCGGGGCCGAGAACAGGGAGCCAGATCCGATGGAATGGAGATGTCTTCAGCTCCGACCTTGTCGGATCTGAGCCGTTCCTTCGGAACCCTGGCTACCTTGGCCTCACCTCTGATCCTCACAATGGAGCCGGGGAGAACTTCTTCCTTACTGGTTGCCAAGGAGATGCACTGTCCTTCGGCGTGGTGGAGAGGGTTCTCTCCCAGGGATTGAGACCCCAACCCATTGTCTTGAACTCCGCCCAGGTTGCCGTGGATTTGGTCGGGACTCCCATCAGCTTGTCCCAGGGACAGCCCATGCTAGAGGACCCCCAGGTGGATCCCATCATGGAACCCTTCCCATGACTTACGTGCCCTCTTCAGAGAGTCCCACTGAAGAGGCCCCTCATAAGCATTCGTGTAAGAGGCACATGGACTCCCCAGAGTCCCTCACAGAAGATACTGACTTAGATGAAGGTGAGGGGTTCCCCCAGGTCACCTCCCGAGGGTGTCTTCTTTGGAGACATCATGGAAATCCTCTGCCAGAGGGGAGGTTGGTCAGCCCCAAAACCCTCTACGGATGAGTCAGTATTCCTGGAGGTCTTTGGTACGGGCCCATCTACATCCTGTGTGTCCCCTCCTGCAGATCCATTAGTAGATCTTATTACCACGTGGGCATGGAAGGAGCCTGACATTGCACCTAACGGCTTGGGAGTCCATCACAACGGACCGTTGGGTGCTCCAAATAATATCCAGAGGATACTCCATCCCGTCCGTTGCCCCACCCATCCAATCAAAGCATCTCCCGGATGTTCCACCCGCTCAAAGGGAGGCCGCAGCGCATGAAATTTCAAAGCTGCTTTACAATCGGGCCATCGAACCAGTCCCCCCAGATCAGTCCGGATTAGGCATTTACTCCAGGTTCTTTTTAGTGCCAAAAAAAGACGGGACCTCAGACCTGTATTGGACCTGTCAACCCTGAACCTGTCTGTAGCCAAGCAGAAATTCCGGATGGTCACCTTGCAGTCCATTCTACCTGATCTCCAAGAATGCCACTGGAGGTGCTCGATAGATTTCCAGGAAGCTTACTACCACATCAAGATTTGCAGAAGGTCCTTGAGATTCTTTCACTTCCGGCTGGGAGCCAATAATTTCCAGTTCAGAGCCCTACCCTTCGGTCTCACCACAGCCCCCAGGGTGCTTACCAAGGTTATGGTAGTAGTAGCGGCTCACCTGAGGCTTCAGGGAGTTCAGGTGTTTCCTTACCTAGATGATTGGCTCCTCGCTGCTGCCACCAAACGTCTACTTTGCATGGCCAGAGACTCCTTCCTGCATCTTGCAGTCAATCTAGGGATTTCCATTAGCATCTCCAAGTCCCGCTTGAACCCGACACAGACCTTGGAATTCATAGGGGCACTGTTGGACATTCTACTATTAAGTTTTTCTCACTCAGGACAGAGTCCAGAACCTACGGGCCCATGTGTCGGTGATCCTCTCCCCCAGGATGCCAATGGCGAGCGACGTTCTACGAGCCCTAGACTCCATGGCTGCAGCAATTTCAATTCTTTCATGTGTGCGCCTTCACATGAGGGTGCTTCAGTGGACACTGGCAGTTCAGTGGTCTTGGTTAGACCTCCCCATGGACTACCCTATATGGATCAGCAGAGCCTGCAAGATTTCTCTTCTTTGGTGGCTCCAATCACCGGAAATCTTGGCAGGTCATCCATTCTTAATGTCCCCAGCCCAAGCCACAGTGACCACGGATGCCTCCCAGCTCGGGTGGGTGGGCACTTTTTGGGAAGGACGGTCCAAGGCATCTGGTCCAAGACCGAGACCAGATTGCATATCAGTGTTCTGGAGAATGAGGGCAGTGCTTTTAGCGTTGCAAGCCTTTCACACTGTTCTTCCCTCGGGGATGATTGCATTTCAGTCAGACAACATGTCTGTTGTCTGGTACATCAACAAACTAGGAGGGACCAGACCTTACTCTCTCTGCCGTGAGGCCATGTGAGTGTGGCAGTGAGCGATTCCCACTAGTCGTTTTCTGATTGCATTGCACATCCCAGAATGCACCAACAATTTAGCGGACAGACTGAGTCGGGCTATTCTAATGCCATACGAGTGGTCTCCGTAGTGGAGGAGATCTTCCTCACGTGAGGTCACCCTTGCTGTGATCTCTTTGCATCTCCTTCCAACGCGAAGTGCAGCAAGTTTTTTGCTCTGATCCCCTCCCCAGGGGACTCCCACAGAGATGCTCTCGTGCATGCTTGGCCTCCCGGGTTACTGTATGCCTATCCTCTGCTGCCTCTCATTCCGAAGTTTCTTCAGAAAGCTTACCGACTGGGGTGCAAAGTGATCCTCATTGCCCCGTTCTGGCCTCGTCAAGTGTGGCTCCCCTTCCTCTGGTCTCATGCTCTAACTCCTCCACGGATTTTCGATCCCTGCCCGGATCTCATCTCCCATCCCTCTGGCATCAGTCTGCCAGATCTTGACAGCCTCAAGCTGACGGCTTGGTTGCTCCAGTTCCCTTGATTGCTAGGACTCCGGTCTTATCTTCAGTAAAGAGTATTGTGGTGGCATCCCACAAAGCTTCCACTAGGAAGGTTTATCGCAGCAAATGGAAACGCTTCTCTGTTTGGGCCTCTCAGAGAAAGATAGATCCATTTACAGCCTTGGTTCCTGCAATGTTGGAGTTTTTGTCCTATATTTTCCAACAATGGGCTAGTTCCTCCACAGTGAAAGTACAACTGGCAGCCATATCTAATTTTCATTTTGGTGAAAATCTGAATGCTCTGGCCTCTTTGAGATTGTGCAAGGCCTTTCTAAAAGGTACTTTTCTTTTGTGTCCCCCAGTTAAGAATTCCGTCCCTTCTTGGGACCTTACTCTATTTCTGTAGGCATTGGTGGCACCCCCATTTGAACCAGCAGTGTCACTTAAAATTGCTGTCCTGGAAGACAGCCTTTCTAGTGGCCATTAACTCGGCTAGAACAGTTTCTGAGATCCAAGCTTTGTCTGCCGTGCCCCCTTACTTAATCTTTCATAAGGACAGGGTTTTGCTTCGTACGAACCCTTCTTTCTTACCGAAAGTTGCTTCTGAATCTAATATTAACCAGATGATTAATCTGCCTGTGTTCTTTACAAATTTCCAGAACAAAGGTGAATATAGGCTGCATTTGCTAGATGTTCATAGACAGCTTTGTTTCTATTTACACAGGACTAAACAATTTCGTAAGTCTGACCAATTATTCGTGTCCTTTTCTAGACCCTTTCTGGGCAAGGCCATTTCCAAGGTCTCCTTAGCTAGATGGATTACACAATGTATACTGCAAGTCTATATGGATAAAGGCCTATCCCCACCTGATCCTATTACAGCTCATTCTACCAGATCTATGGCAACTTCTGCTGCTTTTTGATCTAGGGTTTCTCTGGATGATATCTGTGCAGCAGCGACCTGGGCAAGGTCACATACAGTTATTTCTCATTGTAAGTTGGATTTGATCTCGAGAGAGAGAGCATCCTCTGGCCCTGGGAGGCCCTCATGGAAGGATATTCCTGAGCACCTCAGAGCCAAAGGATACTCTGTCCCACAGGTTGCAGATAAATGAAGTTAACTACTTCAGATAAAGAAGTTATGTACTCGCCAGAATGTTCCATCTGAGTAGTTATACTTAATTTTCTGCAACCGTCCCTCCCTTCTTCCCCCAAACGTGTTCTAGGTTAGTGTTATTGAGTTGCCAATAGTTTCATTAGTGGCAAAATCGATCTGAGGGATTATGGGTAAGGGGAGAAGCTTGGAGCAGATGATTGATAAAATGTTGCCTGCTCAGATCCGATATGGATCCGAATACCCACAGGTTGCAGAAAATGAAGTATAACTACTCGGATGGAACGTTATGGTGAGTGCATAACTTCTTTTTTTCCTCTATGTGATCTATCTATAAACTTATCTCTTAAAGGGGTGCAGTCAAGTTTCTTTTAACCCCTGTTTAAAAACTCTTCTGCAAACATCCCAGAGCTGTTCTGTAGCTGGTGCCTGAACTACCGAGTCTAGATATCCTAAGACCCTGTCCTTGAACCACATTCTTATAAACGTGAGGGATGCATGCTTTGTCGATGTATAAACAGCAACATGTAGTGCATTTTTTCTGAGTGAGCTGTTTAATACAGCTTGTTAGTCATTGGTTGAATATTTGACTTATGGATTTCTATTGATTTTCAACATATTTTGTAGACCCTATCATCTCATGCGTTAATGCTGTCATGCACAATGAGTTATTTTATTTTGCGTTGCACATTAGTAGTTTTATGTTTAGGATTTTTTTCATTGTTTTCTAGCACTATTTGTTTTCTAAGGTTAATGTTTGTTTTAATGTGTAGTTTTATATGTTAGTGGTGGTAAGTATTTTTGCTGCTGGATAGCGGTTCAGTGGGTTTATTTTTTCCTTCGGATTTCATCTATTAGTGATCCGTTTTATATTGGTATGTATTTATTTATTTTATTTTATTTCACATTTGTTTACTGGGAAAGTCCAACTGGACATGGGTCTATTTTCGAGGAGGCCCGGGAGAAAAACTCCAGATAAAGATGCATAGGATTACATAAAAAATTCATAAAATGCATAAGGTACATAAAATAAGCAAGATGAAATCAGAACACACTTTGACAGTCGATATCAAATTATAACATAGTAAATGTCATACAATACATAGTAATAATAAAGTTTAGAACATAGTTCCATGTAGTACATACGTAAAAAAATAATGTAGAATTTTTATATAATATTTATAATGTTGATCATAGTAAGTAGTAATGCTTAAGTCATCACTTCTCACAGCATTTGGTTGGCTAGATAGTATGCTACTCTCCTGTAGGTGGTTTTGATGTAGGAGTAAGTCAGAAAAAATGTTAGTAAGTAAGAGGTGTGAGACAGTATAATAGCTGAGATGATATGGCTAGTTTAGTTGTTACTAAGTAGTAGGTGTGAAGCAGCATCACTGAGTACTGGGAAAAATGAGTTGGAAAAGTAAGGCAGAGTAGATTAGTAAACATGTATAGAGGGTAAAGTTGAGTCAGGGTTTCTGGTTGGTTAGATGGGTAGAAAATCTGAATTAGTGGATCTAAATAAGAAAACAGGTGGATTAGTACTGAGGATAGTGAAGGAAATAGTAAGGCATATAAGGGTTAAGATGGGAACAGGTTAAGTGGTTCTTAGAACAGTAGTTGCTTATTCTAAACCAAAGGCTTTTGACTTGTTTTATCTTTACTTGTGAGTTGATTTCTTGAGACTTTAATCAGGTTATTCATGAAAAGTCTGACATTGTGTCCACTTATTGGTGAATTTATGTTTCTAATGTGTTTTTATTGATTCTTTTTCAGTGAACCACATTTTTAATTTGTATAACCTTATATAACCTTGCATATGTAGGATGTGGTTTAATGGTAGGTATGCACCTAGTGGTTAGATGATATATATTATTGTTTTTTTATATGATCTATCAATTTTTACATCCAGTATGTTGTGCAAGAGAGTTTGATCCAGTTATTCAGCTTTTATATTATTTTCATATAGTTGTGAGATCAAGGTTACCTTTGAGTATTCAGGATATACAAAATTATATCTTGTACACATTTCTGTGTTCTGTATAGCGCTGATGCTCAGTGTGATTAGTGCCATATGCAATTAAAGATTTATTTTTTTCTCCTTTTAATTCATTAGTGAAGATTTGTTGCTATATTTATCACATTCAGTTTAGAATGCCTTATTTTTAGATTTGTTTTAACTTAATACGATTTGTTGGTATTTTGCCTCCAAACATTGGCAGAGGATCTGGATTTTTTATTTTTATTGGTTTCCATCTTCTTTGCCTTAGATCCTATTATCTCATGTATTGAAGTTGTTGGTACAATAGGTTTTTATGAGTAGGTGTTTGCCTATTGGTGCGTTTTCTCACTATATGCATTTTAATTGGTTACTCTGTAGTGAATTAGGTTTTTTTAATTTTGATTGCTGTCCTGTTTATGTAGGATATGTTTAAATAAGAGATACTTATTTGGTGATTAAATAACAGAGACATAGCTCTGGGACTGAGGTTACATTTCAGTCTTTAAGTTATATGAAATTATAAGATCCACATACATCTTTGTTCTTTATAGCTCTGATCTTCAGCATGTTAGTGCCATATGTGATTAAGTATTTCCTTCTCCCTTTTTTGATTATTAGTGAAGATTTGCTATTATATGAATTGCATTCATTTCAGAATGCTTCGTTCCTAGATTTGTTTCAACCCAGTATGATATGTTTTGTTTTTAGCCATTGATGGATTATCTGAATTATGGATTTCTATTGGTTTCTATCCGTTGAGCCTATTAGCTCATGTGCTAAGGTGGTTTGTTCATCTATTGGTGAATTTTTTTCATTTAATGCACCTTATTGGTTTTCTTTAGTGAATCAGGCTTTTTAACTTTGTATACAAGAAAAGCCCAACAAGAGCTACACTGGTAAATGACAAGAAATCGGATCAGCCAGGAGAAAGTCTGTTTATTAACTTCCACAACTAAGTGCTTTCACCATTAAACCAATGGCTTCATCAGAGTTAATGGAAACCTACATACACTACAACTTATATATAATCACATCATTAAACCCAAGACCAATCAGATTCATTCCCCCAAAAACATATTGTTCATAAATCTAGAGTGCTGGAAAAAAAGTAGTAATATATATAAATATGTATACGTGTGCAAAATCAAATATCGTAACATCTCAACTTTAAATAAGGAAGCATAGAAATACCATCGTTAATACCTGGGAGAGTAGTGGCATTTAACCTAATCTGCCAATTAGTCTCCATTATGCCTGCTTTTAACTTGTCGTCCCCCCCCTTTCACTAGGGTAACACGACCTATCACAAAAAAGACGAATTTGTTAAATTCAAAACAACTGGTACTGTGCATGTACAAGGCATTACAAGTATCCATGTTTTTAATAGCCCTAAGATGTTCCCCAATCCTTTCTTTCAATTTTCTGTCTTTCCAACATAAAAAGCCGGACATGCCGTACAGGTAGCTAAATAAACCACCATTCTAGTATTACAGGAACATCTACCAGGGCACGAAATAGACTTGTTATAACCTGTTACCACAACATAGGGCCCTTCATTGATGTACCTACAACAGTTGCACGTGCCACATTTATACATTCTGGAATAACCATAATTCACAGAAGTTGACTCCAAAATGTTTTTAACATTCCTACCTCTACTGAAGACTGCACTGGGTTTTACACCTAGAAACTCCTTGATGTTATTTCCAAAACACAATTCCCATGCCCTCTGCATAGTGTCCAAAATAAAAGGAGCCTGGTGATTAAACCTCAGAACCATTCAGTCTTCTTTTTTCGAGGTGTCCGCCTTTTTTGACTTTGACTTTTGAAAAATGCAACCCTAGGAAAAGGACTCCTTGGGTCCTCTGCTGTTCACTATTCCCTCTGCATCTCCCCAACCCTTGCCTTGCCACACCATTGATACTACTTTTTCCTTGTTTTCTCCTACTTTATTGTACTTTTCAGATTTTTCCTGCGCCCTTTCAATATAACCTAACTGTCCAAGGATGTGCTGCAGTAAATGAGCAGGAAATAATCAGAGTAAACCTGGGGCCCCAGTCCCCCAAAGCCACTGGGTTCTAGATGTTCTGAGGTGTATTTTAGAGCTTTCTTTCAATCCACTTGAATCAAAGATGGCCTGAACAAAAATTGTGGCTGAAGAAAGAAATTCTTTTTGTTCATTTTCTTCTTGCATTGTTTTATCACTCCCTAAATGGCCAAGACTGCACTTTAATAACTGTGGAGGAAATTAGCTACTTGGACCTCAGAAGTCATGGGTACTACATGCTTTGAGGTACAGTTCAGAGAATTTTTTCAGCCTTTTGTTACAGTTCTGGCCTGGACAAAACTCATAACTAAGTAAAGACATTCAGTCTAATATATTTCCTTCCTTTTAGTGAAGGAATAAGTTGTGTCAAAAGCTTAGATAAAAGAATCATATGTTAGAATAGCATCTCTTTTTCTTTCAGAAGAAAAAAAAGAAAGTCACCTGCCTCTCTGATGTTAGAGTGGAATAAAAGTGAATGAGTAAATGGCTTCAGTGATCTATTTAAAGTTGTTGCTGTCACACATATAACTTGCCTCTTCACTTCCACTTCCAAAAGACAGCTAACTTCTAGGTATCCATCTGACAAGCAGAATTTAATAAAATTATTTTAACTTGTTGATCTCTTATGTGTAGTCAGAATATGTCTCCTTACCTCTACCCTCAAAGTTAGCCACCTGTATACAGTTTTGATGTGATTGTGATATTTTTTTTTTCACTTTTCTCCTAATCATATATCCTAGCCTATTGCTAATAGACAGCACACTGCCCCTACACAAGCTGTAGTGATCTTGTGAGCATACCTCTGAGGTTTGTGCAAAACGTTTAAGTAATGATCACACTGTCACAGCCCCACATAAGCTATAGTGACCTTTTTTGCATACCTCTGAAGTTTAATTATGCAGAAAATTAGGGAAGTGATGAAATAATGCCCACATGTTCCCCAGTGCTAAACGAGCTATAGTGACCTTCTGCTCACACCTCTTTAGTTTGATTGTGAGGAGAACTTAAGAAATAACAATCTCACTGTTCCAGTTTCTTACCAACTCCAATACACAAGCTGTGGTAACCTATGCACACCTCTGTGCAGGGCCACTTGTAGAATAGGCGAATCTAGGGCAGAAGTCTGTTTCAAAATCCACTTCTGCAACCTGATGTGTGGAGGATGCCAGTGTCCAGATGTTATGTGATATATTTTGTCTTATTTTTGAAAGATAATGAGATGTTATGTGATCCTATCTCGCCTACATTCTGAATGATGGGTTCGGCGGAGCCTCCTCTCCGACTAAAGCACGCTTATGCCAAAGAGCTCCAAGCCTGAATTGGCTTACTTACTCCCACTATATCCCAGGATGCACCACCCCCAGTCCGTCTCTTGCCACACTTAACTGCAGCGTGGTCTCGAGCTGGCTGGGCTGAGTAGCTTTATTAACTATTGCCTGCCTTGCTGCCCTGTTTGTGTAGTACGTGCATTGTGGGTGATTGGGTGATTGGTTGTTTGTTGTTTGTTTCCTTTCAATTCAGGGCCTTTTCGTCTGTCAAACTGAACTTAAACTTTTTTGTTGTAAAGTTCTCGTTATTACAAGGTTGGTTGTTTTTTGTGTCTGTCTGTAAAGCCTTTTTTTTTTGTTATTTTTTTATACAGTTGTTAAATTTCTGTCAGAAATTGTTTAACATCATGTCTCAAGCCCCTAGGGATATAGGGTGCTGCTCCAAAGACTTTTCCAGTCCCCAGTCAAAATGTTTGTTTCTCCGCCCCAGTTGGCTGGCTGCCGTGCCCATGGCCTGACCCCCCCCATTGCTATTCTCCCTGCCCCTCGTCCTTCTCAAGGCCTCCCCTCCTCCAGCCCTCAGCCCTGGTTCTCCTCTCTCCTCCTGGGGCTCAGCCCCTGACTCCTGTCTATCTGTCCTCACCCTTTTGTAGCTTCTGGATTTGGTTGTCAGCAACAGGAATCAAACAAATTCTTATGTAGGTCCTGTAGTCCCCGCTTGAAAAACAGCTGCATCTGCGTGCAGATGCTTGGGCGTAGCTAGCATGGCCCTAGTAAGGGAGGTCTCAACATCCATCCATCCTACGGAAGGAGAGTCTATCAGTAATCCCCCCAGTAAGAAGGTCTCTTGACTTCTTTACCTTTTACAGCGGCCTCTGGAATTATTTGGTACATTTTACCAGGCTTCAGAGGGATCTGGTCAAGGAGTTGTCAGACTCCTCTCGGTAACCTACTGTTCAGCTGGCTATTGGTAGCTAGCCAGAGCACTCAGTCCTTACGCCAGCTATCCTTTGCTATATTCGGCGGCATGCATGAGCGGGCAGGCGGCTCAGGTCTCTACGAGACAGGGAATGGCTCAGGCACAGGCGGCTGAGGCCTCAGAAGCAGGCTCGGTTCACCGGCCTTTTGCGGGTCTTCGATGGCTTTGGACTCCTCCTTGACTCCTTTGAATTTGACCCATTGTTTGGACCAAACGCTATACACCGCTGTACCTGCCGACTAGAGGCCGGCGCTATCTGCCATTCCACGGCCGCCCAACTCCTCCCAAAAGGGAGGGGAAATGGTTCAAAAAATCAAAATAAGTTTTTCTCCCAAGCAGTCCCCAGCAGCAGGAAGATTCCCAGAGGGAGGGGGCGGGGGAGACGAGCGGCCAGAGGCCTCAGGCGGGCCCCCCCGCACTTCTGGGGAGACCTTTAGTCCTTCGGGCTCTCCAGCCTCCCCACGACACATGGGATTGGGCCCGCTGTGCTGTGCTCGAGCCAGTCGTGGGTGTCGCGCGCCACACCTAAAAGCCTGGGAGTCAATCATCAGGACAGATGATGCTTCAGATAATTGTGCCGGAGGTTACATCATCCCATTCAAATGCTCACCAGTGCCAAAAGGGAGGGGACCAGGAGACATATTGGATCTCAGCAGACTGAACCTATCCGCACGAAATCCAAATTCGTTGGAGAAGGATGTTTGGATGTGCTCCATAGACCCAAGGACGCCTATTATCACATACCGTTACCAATTTTGCTTTTTTGCCCTTTGGCACCCCCCCAGGGTGTTCCGGTGTTCACCACTAGTAGTGACGGCGGCTCACCTGAGGGAGCCTTGGTTTCCAGTCCCTTCCGACTGGCTCTGGCTCCTGACTGCCACCAGGCATCTTCTACTGGACAACACAACCAAAGCCATCTCCTGGGTGTTGTTTCTGGGGATTACATTCAATTGGTCAAGTCTGTCTTGCTGCCCTCTCAGCAGCATAAGTTTTAGGAGCAGAGATAGACTCAAGATTGGTCAAATGTGGGACCAAATTAAGAGGGACATTTCTCTCTCTCTCCTCCTCAAATGTCACTAAAAGCACAGCAGCAGCCCAGTTTTCAAAGAGATGGGGGGGGGCGACGCACGTATACTTGCGACACTCCACAACACCAAGTGTGCAAGGTTCTTCTCCTTGATTCATTCAAAAGCTTTCAGCTAAGGTCTTCAAATGATTGATTGCCCCCATACTGGCTCCCTCAGATATGGTTTCCTTTACCTGAAATCCCAGAGGTTTTGAAATTCTTAACATCCCTATTTAATCATCTTCTTCTGTCTTCTAAATTCAAAGTTCAACTAGCTGCTATCTCTAAAAAATTCCAATCAGGGGATCCTCCTTGATGAGCAGCAGCTATGCAAAAACATTCATTAAAGGTGCGAAGTCTGTTAAGACCACCAGTTTTCATCCTGCTTCTAATAAAGCAAGAGAATCTCTCTCCATAAGTTGGATGTTCACAGGCAATTACCAAACCATCACAAAAAAGCAACAATCTCAAAATGGCAGAGATGCATAACTCACTCTATTTTTTTCTTCAAATAAGCAACTTGCATCATCTATCAAAGCTCATTCTACCAGAGTTTTAGTGTATTGATCACCATGATTATGCTCTGAATTTGGGGAAGAGGCATGTTTGGTAAGCACCAGTCTGATATCTGAAATGTTCTTAACCTTTTCATTAAGTACCTTTTGTTATTGTCAAGCTCTAGTCTCACAATAGACCATTAGTAATAATCAGCGGTCACCACAAAAGAACATTGGAATGCTGTTAAACACTTCATTTGGACTTTTTAAAGTTTGGATAAAGTGTTTAGTCTCAGCAAAGTGTTTAACTGCTTCCCCCCACTCGTCTGTGGTGGTCGCTGTGTGCGGCAACAGTGTGTTACAGCACTACTGTACTTTTTTTTTTTTTTTGTTTATTTGTCTAATTTTTGAGTATATGTCGACTGGATCACATGCTACACAAGTGCAACATCAGCTTTGTTTGTAATTTTCTATGAAATTTCTGTGCAGTCATTTTAAATGTAACTCATATTTACACCACATGTATCTTGTGTTAGAGATATGTTTCTGTTATGGCAGTAGACAGCTAAAAAAATGCTCTTTTAGATCACTAAGTGCCCTTTTTGCCTTCCAACACCTCAGCCTTCAGCAGTGTAGTGTAAAATTCAAACATTGGTATGTGCGTATTATTGCAACCAGATTTCAGTAGGCGCATAAATCATTATGTTTGGCGAAATGAGGTCTGCTAACCTACAGTGGATATAAAAAGTTTACACGCTCCTGTTAAAATGCCAGGTTTTTGTGATATAAAACAATGGGAAAGTGGGATCTCCAGTTCACAGTACATTATGATCTGTACAATATTTCTTTTTGGATGTGTTAATTAGCCGACAGCAGGACAATTCTCTGGATACCTCTGTTTATCGTAAAAAATCAGATTCAAATACTTTACTCTACGCCTCTAGCTGTCATCCTAAGCATGTCATTCACAATATTCCCAAATCACAATTTGTGCGGTTTTGTAGAATTTGTTCTACTAAGGAGAGTTATCATTCAAATTAGCAGGAACGTATTGAGAGATTTGGCGAATGTGGTTACACTGGATCTCATGTGGTTCAGGTTAGCAAGGAAGTTCAGAATATGGATAGAGGAGAACTACTGAAATATCGTCCCAAAAGCAATACTAGGAATGACACTATTAAACTGGCCACTAGTTATGGTCATAACACTTATAGGTTTATGGCTCTTATTCAGAAGCATTGGGGGATTTTATTGGCAGACGATCAGCTCAGTAATCTCATAGGTGCTAACTATCAATTTTCTTTTAGGAGAGGTAAAATTCTAGGGTTTTTTTTTTTTCAATCATTTCAAACATAGCATTCCATCTGTTTGTAATACTCAAGGCACATTGCAGGGAGGCATATTATTGGAGTGTTTCCCATGTGGCCATTGTACCTTTTGTAGGTATATATGTAAAACAAAGAAATTTACTAGTAGGAATACTTCCCAAGTATTTCACATCAGAATTTTGGCTAATTGTAGTATGGACTGGGTAATCTAGCTGGTTATGTGTACTTGTTCAGCATTCTATGTAGGGCAGACGTCTAGACCTATAAAACTCTGCATTTCTGAACATCTTAGTAATGTTAGGAACAAATGTCCCACCAGAGCTCTATATAAACACACTATTGCACATCTTACTGCATAATTCCAATTCACTGTGATTGGCAGGGTTTTGGGTAAAAGAAATTTAAAAGTGGGGTGGCATAATATTTAATATTCTGAACAATAAAGAAAAGACTTGGATTGTTAAACTGGGTGGCCTTTTTACCCGGGACTAAATGAACATTTGCAATTAGCACAAATTGATTATCCAAATGGGTGAAAGTTGTGAATTAATAGGGGTGATACTGTTATGTAAATTGTCTGATGATTGTTTTGATGTTTAGACATACTGAGGAAGGCTTATGGCTGAAACCATTCTTTGTGTTTATTAAATATAACTTTAAAACCTTCACTGTAGTGTTAGCCGTTTTTTGATTTTTCTGATTGCTGTTTGTTGGCCGTGCACTCGCCGTACGAGTGGATTTTTCTTGTCTTTCTATAAAAAAAATGAGACCACAATAAATCATTAAAAAAATTTCCCAGATTTAATGTGACCTATAACATGTACAATTCAATTGAAAAACAAACAAATCTGTTAGAGGAAAAAATATCTTCTTCTTTCGGCTGCTCCCGTTAGGGGTCGCCACAGCAGATCAACTGATGTCCTTCAAGAATGCAACTGCAGTCATAACATATGGGTTGTCCTGCCTCAGGCAGCCCTCGGTCGGCCGGATTCCAAAGTCTGGGTCCGACGTCGGCTGATGTCGCATTTCTCTCCGTCAGAGTGGCTGGAGTACATAAGCATCAGCCGACGCCATCTTCTTCAGTCTTTCTTGCCGCGTGGTGCCCGAAGCAGAAGCAGTTCGCAAGTGCCGGTCGGTCAGCTCCTGTATTCTTCGAATCCGAAGTCATCAAAAAAGCTAAGTACCCCGTTGGGGACCTTTTCTTGCCTCAGCCGATGTCAGAAATTACTGAAAAAGTAAATAATTGTTTGTCTTGTGGTAAACAAATACCTCATAAGGATTTCCACTCTTACTGCCTTCCTTGCCTTGGCCCAGACCACGACGTCTCGGCCTGTGCCGCCTTTGCTCGCTTCAATAAGCGCACTCTCAGGCGCCGGGCGGAGTTTGCTGAAGACTTTTTCGGCTAAAAATTCGATTATACTATGCCGTCGGAACTACCGACATCGCAGACTCCTAAGAAACGAAAAGACCGGGACCGACATCCTCAGCCCGCGTCTTCCACCGACACCACGCCAAAACCAACCGCGAGTGCCCCGGTTCCCTCTGAGGCGGTTATTTCACTGCTCCGAACCGAAGACACCGCATTACCGATACCTCCGATACCGGAGACCACACCAACGCCAGTTATTGATTTTCCTCCGGATACTGAAACCGAGGAAATGCCCGAGACCATTGCTGTGGATAAGGTCACTCCTGCACGTGGAGCTGCTAGGCCTCCCATGTCCATGTCTATCAAGGCCTACACACGTGCTAAGGCAGCCAGCAAGACCAAGCACCTTACTGCTAAAGCCTTACCTCAGCCTACTCCTGAAACACAAATCATGACTATGGCCGCAGACTTAATTTCCATGATCAGAGGTTCCCAGGCCCATCCTGAGAGAGGAACCCAGCCTCCTCCTGATAAGAGGCCCAGGGTTGAACCCTCTGACCCTCTCCCTTCAGATGAAGATTCTGAGGACTCTGTTCACTCCGATAGCCAGGAAGAGCCCGTCCAGACCTATGAGGACTCAGATGCAGAGGACTCCATCCCCTCGGCCTCCCCTCCTGAGGATATTTCTTTTGGGGAAGTTCTGCATTCCATGAGGGAACATTTTAAGTGGCAAGGCCAGGAATATTCTGATTCCAGAAAGCGCCTTCGAACCTTCCTTAAAAAGCCCCAACACAGGCCCTTAGCTATACCTCCTGTGCTTGATGTTTTGGATGATCTATACTCTGACTCCAGTGTTACCTCTGATACTCTTCCCCCTGCTCCTGCCAAGCCTGACAGATACTATAGGGTCCCAGAAACACATTCTCATTTCTTTAGGGCCCATGCTGTTGATTTAGAAACAATTTCACAGGGACCGAAAGGGGTTTCAGCTACCACCTCCAAATATCCTTTGCCTTCCAACAGGGAAGCTAGGTCATTAGAGAGATGGAGGAAGAAGGTTTACACCTCCACTACTTTATCTATGAGAGCTCTCAATTGTCTCTTTCATATGTTTCAATATCTGGATTACCTGTTAGATGATTTACAGAAAACATTGGCCTCTCCTGAACCTTTAGATAGGAAGTCTTTGCAGGAGGCTGTACATAATTCTCAGCAAGTTAGCAATCACTTTCTTCAGTGTGGATATGATGCATTGGAAGCTTCATGTAGGGCAGCTATGACAGGGGCGGTCATTCGTAGATATGCATGGTTAAAAGAACAACCTATACCAGATCATGTTAAGGCAAAACTTCTTGATGCACCCTTGGAAAAGAACAAGCTTTTTGGTGCTAATGCTAAAGATGTGTTAAAGTCCATTGAGGAAAAAGCCAAGTCAGTTCAGACAGTCAAAGATTTCCTCCAGGTTCAGCCACCCAGATTCAGCAGGAATTGGCCTTCTAAAAACTGGTCCTTTCCTAATCCTGAAAGATTTCAAAGGGGCAAAAACAGGCGTGGCCGAGGAAGAGGGCAATACAGAGGTTCCTACAGGGGACGACAATGGCAACCAGCAAACCAAAGAAGTGACACAGGGTTTCTCCTGCCCCACAGGGACAATCTCAATGACTTTCCTCTACTTCCGCTGACCAAGGAGCAAACAGAAGCTCCTTTGGGCGGAAAATTATCTCTGTTTTCAGACAACTGGCACAGATTGACAAAGGACAAATGGATTTTGGACATTATAGACCAAGGTTACAGGTTCCACTTTCATACCTTGCCAAGAAAACAAGGCATGCCAAACCTACCACAAAACCAGAGGGCAGAGGCTATCAAGCAAATTTCTCTGCTTGCTCAGATCAAAGCAATAGAAAAAGTTCCACAACAAAAACAAGGCCAGGGGTTTTATTCAAGACTGTTCCTTGTTCCAAGAAAAGAAACTCAATGGAGACCTATACTGGATTTGTCCTCATTAAACACTTTTCTCATAGCACCAAAGTTCAAAATGCTGACTCTACAGCAACTCCTTCCCATGCTGGGCAAAGGGTCTTGGCTGATTACTCTGGACCTCAAGGAGGCATACCTGCATGTCCCTATCAGACACAGCTGCAGAAGATACCTCAGATTTCTTGCAGGGCCAGAGCATTATCAATTCTCAGCATTGCCATTTGGCTTATCTACTGCGCCTAGAGTATTCACGAAATGCCTGGCTTCAGTAATTGCTCATTGCAGGCTCCAGGGGATCCAAATTTACCCGTACCTGGACGACTGCCTCATACAAGCGGACGACAAACTGATTTTGACAAAAAACTTGAATTATGTCATACAATTGCTACAGGCTCTGGGATACACAGTCAACTTCCAAAAGTCAAGACTTCAGCCATCCCAGCAAATAACCTTCTTAGGAGCCAAACTAGACACAGCCTCTCAAATGGCTTACCTGACACAAGACAAGCAAAAGAAGTTAACTCATTATTTCAAAGGTTTGGCAAAGCTCACCCAGATGACTGCAAGGAGATTCCTACAGGCCCTGGGTTACATGGCATCCTGCATTCTCCTGGTTCCATTAGCAAGACTACACATGAGAAAGCTTCAATGGTACCTAAAAAGCTTATGGTCTCAACACAGCAACAACCTAGAGACAACCATACCGCTCATTCCATGCCTACAAAAGGAATTTCTATGGTGGGCCTCGGTAAGCCAGGCAAACACAGGTATGTCGTTCAAAAAACCTCAGATAACACAGACCATGACCACAGTCGCCTCAGACCTTGGATGGGGGCGCACATGGAGGGCAGATGTATTCAAGGACAATGGTCTCCAAAGGAAACACATCTGCATATCAACCAAAAAGAAATGCTGGCAGTAATGCATGCCATCGAGGCCTTTCGACAACAACTTCAGCAAGGCCACCTGCTAATACGGACAGACAACACCACTGTGATGTGGTACATAAACATGCAGGGGGGCACCCATTCTTACCCCCTTTGCAGACTGACAATGAATCTTTGGGAAAAATCACTGAGCCTAAACATACAGTTGCAATCCCAATTTGTTCCAGGCAAAGACAATGTGCTGGCAGACAGCCTAAGCAGGAATTTCCTAGACCCCCACGAGTGGAGGTTACATCCAGAAATCTTCATACGACTCACCTCGACATGGGGCAGGCCAGAAGTAGACCTATTTGCCTCCCACCTCAATCATCATCTACAAAAGTTCTGTTCAAGGACATATCATCCACAAGCATGGAAAATAGATGCTCTCTCATTCAACTGGAACTTACTAAAAATCTATGCATTCCCATCTCTGCCACTGATGACCACAGTATTACTAAAGATCAAAGCAGAGAAGCCCAAGGGGATCCTAATAGCTCCAAACTGGCCAAGACAACACTGGTACCCACTACTACGGAGCATATGTCACAACAAAAAGTGGGCCCTTCCCCAGTGGCCCCAACTTTTGACTCAACACAACTTCAAGACAGTACACCCCAACATTCAGACGCTGCAGCTAACAGCTTGGGAGATCCCATGAATAACCTCAATCTATCTCTCTCCAAGGAAGTTCAGCGGATACTAACAGAAGCCCGAAGACCATCCACCAGAAAGGTTTACTCAGCAAAATGGAAGAGATTCAGCATTTGGAATACCAGCAAGCGTCATGATGCATCATTATTGAACATCCCACTCATTCTGGAATATTTGGCAGATATGCTACAGAATGGACTCTCATATTCTTCCATAAAAATACATGCTTCAGCTATTTCAGCTAGATACAACACTGATCCACCTGTGTTTTCACATCCTTTGTTAAGGCAATTCCTTAGGGGAATCAAGAATATAAAGCCACCAAGAAAGGCTCCAGTACCAGCTTGGGACCTCAACTTTGTCCTAGAAAAACTGACTCTACCCCCTTTGAGCCAGCAGCTTCTGTGGACTTACAATTTCTCTCATGGAAGACAGCTTTCCTGTTGGCAATTACCTCAGCAAGAAGGGTTTTGGAATTACAGGCCCTAATGGCAATACCACCGTTCATAACCTTTCAGAGAGACAGGGTCTCCTTACGAACCAACCCTACCTTTCTGCCAAAAGTGGTATCTAGGGTTTCTTTAAATCAAGCAATTCACCTGCCTACTTTCTTTCCCAATCCTGAGAACAAAGGGGAAAGACTGTTGCATACCTTGGACATTCACAGACAACTTCGCTACTACCTGGACAGAACCAAGACCAGTAGGAAGTCTGATCAGCTTTTTGTAGCTTATGCCCCTGGAGTACAAGGAAAAGCAATTTCCAAACAGACTATTTCAAAATGGATTGGACATTGCATCAGATTCTGTTATTCCTTCCATGGAAAGAGTGTACCAGCCAATGTCAGACCACACTCCACCAGAGCTACAGCCACCTCTACAGCATTCTTAAGAGGGGTGCCTACAAAAGACATTCTAGAAGCTGCTACATGGAGCTCTGTGCATACATTCTCCAAACACTACAACCTCCCTTTATATTCCAGATCCAGAGCAGGCTTTGCTTGGCAGTCCTGCAGGGATTGATAGCTACACCATCCTTTTCTTAGAGCATTCCACCTCCCCCAGCTAAGCTATGGTATTCAACCCATATGTTATGACTGCAGTTGTATTCTTGAAGGACATAGTACAGTTTTGTACCTACCATAAATGTAGATGTCCGATAGATATGCAACTGCAGTCGGGTTTTCCCTCCTTCCCCTCTATGCCTTGGGTCCACTCCTCTCCCTGTTATCCTTAGCTGGGGATATCTGTTATGGTGTATCTGTTTATTGCTTATTTATTTGTCTGGAAACCTGCTTTTGTCTTCCAATTTGATTACAGCCTTCCTTGGAGGGCACCTGGCATCTGGGGCAAGAAACACTGAAGAAGATTGCGTCAGCTGATGCTTATGTACTCCAGCCACTCTGACGTCGGAGAGAAATGCGACATCAGCCGACGTTGGACCCAGACTTTGGAATCCGGCCGACCGAGGGCTGCCTGAGGCAGGACAGCCCATATGTTATGACTGCAGTTGCATATCTATCGGACATCTACATTTATGGTAGGTACAAAACTGTACTTTTCCATTTCTTCCTGTACTCTGCATCTTGCTCTGTCATACCAACCACCTGCATGTCCTCTCCCATCACATCTATAAATCTTATCTTAGGCCTCCTTCTTTTCCTGTTACCTGGCAGTTTCATCCTTTGCATCTTTTTCCCAATTTACTCTGCATCCCTCCTCAGTACATGTCCAAACCAATCTTGCCTCTCTGGCTTTGTCTCCAAACCTTCCCACCTGGGCTGAGCCTGTAATATACTTATTCCTAATCCTGTCCATCCTCCTCACACTCTGACTCCTGCCTTTTTGTCAATGCCACTGTCTCCAACCCATATAACATAGCTGGTCTCACTACCCTCTTGTAGACCTTCCCTTTCACTCTTACTGGTACTCATCTGTCACAAATCACTCCTGACACTCTTCTCCACCCACTCCATCCTGCCTGTACTCTCTTCTTCACCTCTCTTCCACACTCACCATTACTCTGAACTGTTGATCCCAAGTACTTAAACTCTTCCACCTTTGCCACCTCTACTCCCTGCATCCTCACCATTCCTCTATCCTCCCTCTCATTCACGCACATATATTCTGTCTTAGTCCTGCTGACATTCATTCCTGTTCTCTCTAGAGCATATCTCCACCTCTCCAGGGTCTCCTCCACCTGTTCCCTACTCTCACTCTCACTATAGATCACAATGTCATCTGCAAACATCATAGTCCATGAGGACTCCTGTTTGATCTCGTCTGTCAACCTGTCCATCACCATTGCAAATAAGAAAGGGCTCAGAGCTGATCCTTGATGTGATCCCACCTCCACCTTAAAAGCATCCGTCACTCCCACCGCAGACCTCACCGCTGTCACACTACCCTTGTACATATCCTGTACCACTCTTGCATACTTCTCTGACACTCCCGATTTCCTCATACAATACCACAACTCCTCTCTAGGCACCCTGTCATATGCTTTCTCTAAATTCACAAAGACACAATGTAACTCCTTCTGACCTTCTCTGTACTTCTCCATCAACACTCTCAGAGCAAACATCGCATCTGTAGTGCTCTTTCCTGGCATGAAACCATACTGCTGATCACTAATCATCACCTCCCTTCTTAACCTAGCCTTCCACTGCTCTTTCCCATAAAAAGTAAAAAATGTACAATAAGCTGGGACAGTGTGTGGCCATAAGCTCACCCCAGCCGATGGCCACACTGTGTGTGTAGTTTGCTTGGGTGCTGCTCATGTGCTTACCCCCATGTCCAATTTGAGTGGGTGGATGGTATGGTGGTGGCAGCCGCCATGAGGAATGAGCTCGTGCAGGAGAGCTCTATGGTCCATCCTCCTGACCAGGAGTCCAGGACTATGGACCATCCAGAAAAGCAGGGTACGTTTCAGCGACCTTTACTATAAGGGCGCTGAACTATACGACACAGGTTATTCGACTGCAGGGAGACTTAGTCAAGGAAGTCGCTGAGTCGCCCCTGGAGTCTTTGTTGTCAGAGAGCAAGAAGACGATGTTCGTGTTTCACTGTTGCAGTCATTACATTTGGGTAATCCTGCTGGCAGGTTGCCCTCAGCCGGCCTGAATTCCAAAGTCTTGGGTCCTGCATCGGCTGCTGTCGCCTCTTCCCTGAGGTCAGCTCGTCAGGGGTATAAAAGAAGCAGCCAACGCCATTTTCTTCAGTCTTTCTTGCAGCGCAGTGCCCGAAGCAGAAGCAGTTCCCAAGTGCCGGTCGGCCGACTCCTGAAATTTTCGCGTTTGAGTTTCAGAACCAAAGTCTTCAATAAAGCTAAGTACCCCGTTGGGGAAATTTTTTTCTTGCTCCAGACCAATGTCAGAAAAAGTTAATAATTGTATTACTTGTGGAAAACAAATACCTCATAAGGATTTTCATTCTTACTGTATTCCTTGCCTAGGCCCTGATCACAACGTTACTGGTTGTCCGTTTTGTGCTAGATTTAACCAACGCACTATTAAGCGTTGGTATAATTTTGCTTTAAAGTATTTTAGTAACCGGTTTAATTATCCTAAAATGTCATCGGATAGCCATCCAACTACCGGAATTTACAAAAAACGCAAAGAAAAGGATAGAGAAAAACAACTGAGGCCCAAAACCGACGAAGCTTCTCCTAAGCCAGTTGCCGGTTCGCTAGTTCTCAGTGAGGTGCTTTCGCAGCCCCTGACACCTGCTACTTTAGAGTCGCAGGCCGCTACCGACTCTCACGTGGAGTCGGCCATGCTGCTGGATACTCAAAGTATTGGAGCCTCAAATGCTAATCCCTCAGATGGGTCCGTAGCCGCTAAGCAGGTACCGGCTTCTGAGGGTGTATTCAGACCTCAACATCTTTACATTAAAACGACTTCAGCTTCAAAGACTACAGCATCTTCTAAAGCAAAGAAACAAACTCATGAGCCACGTGTACAGGCCTCTATGCCCAAAAAACAGATGATCAAAATGGCCAAAGACCTGATTACCTTATCAGGGTTTCCCATCCCCATCCTGATAAGAGGCCTAGGCAAGACACTGACTATGAATCTTCAGATCAGGTTTCTATTTCTTCTGATTCCTCTTCTGATCAGGGATATTCTTTACCCCCATATGATGATTCTGATGCTGAAGAATCTATACCTTCAGCATCCCCTCCTGAGGATTTTTCCTTTGGGAAAACCTTGCATACCATGAGGGAGCATTTTCACTGGGAAAGCCAAGATTTTTCAGAATCTAAAAAGAGGCTCAGGGATTTCCTTTTACTATCACAGCACAGGCCTCTAGCCATTCCCCCTGTGTTAGACATTGTAGATGATGTGTTTTCGGAGTCTAGTTTGACCCCTGACTCCTTACCTCCAGCTTCTGTTAAGCCTGAGAGATATTACAGGGTTCCTGACTCACACAAATTTCTTTTTAAAAACCCTGCTGCTGACCCAGAAACTATTTCACAGGGTCCAAAGGGAGTTAAGGCCTCTACAGCAAAAAACCTAACACCCTCTGACAGAGATTCAAGGGCACTGGATAGATGGGGAAAAAAGGTTTACACATCTGCAACTTTGGCTATAAGGGCCTTAAACTGTCAGTTTCATATGCTCAAGTATCAGCAACATCTCATGGGATTGCTTAAACAGAAAATTATGTTAAATTCTGAATGTGCTGAAAACAAGGAAATGCAGGATTTGTTGCATGCAGCTGAACAAGTTGGAAAGCATACTTTGCAATGTGGTTTTGCTTCTTTGGAGGCCTCCTGCAGGGCCGCAGTTACAGGTTCTTTAATTAGGAGGCATGCTTGGTTAAAGGAACAAAATCTGCCTGATCATGTTAAAGTTAAGTTACTAGATGCACCTTTACAGCATGATACTTTGTTTGGTGTTAATGCAGAAGAGGTGTTAAAGAAAATGGAAGACAAAGCTAAATCTATGCAAACTGTTAAAGATTTTTTACAAGTACAGCCACCTAGGTTTAGTAGACATTGGCCTACAAAAAATTGGTCCTTTCCTGTGTCAGACAGACCTCAAAGGGGCAGATCCCAGGCGCAAGGTTCTTATAGGTCAAAACAATGGGGTGCTTCTACCTCCAAAGCTGGAAAAGATAAAGCACAAACATACAGAAAGCAGTCCCAATGACTGTCCCCTGCTTGCACCAAGCACTTATCTTCTGGCAGCACCCTTAGGGGGAAAATTAGCACTTTTTGCTCAAAATTGGCACATTATAACCCAGGACAAGTGGGTTCTAAATATAGTGTCACAAGGCTACAAATTCCATTTCCATACTCTGCCAAAGGCAAACGGCTGGTCAGATCTGACAAAAAAATCAATGGACAGAGGCACAAAAACAAGTTTCATCCCTCATGGACATGGAGGCCGTTCAGCAAGTACCAGAGCAAGAGCAGGAACAAGGATTTTAAAGGACAAGGCCTGGAGGCCGATACTGGACTTATCTATTCTGAACACATTCCTAGATATTCCAAAATTCAAAATGTTGACTATGCAGCAGCTTCTGCCCATGCTGGGCAAGAATGCTTGGCTTGTGACTTTAGACCTAAAAGAGGCATACCTGCATGTTCCAATCAGACAGTCGTGCAGAAGATACCACAGATTCAAGGCTGGTTCAATGCATTACCAATTCTCTGCACTGCCATTTGGCTTATCTACTGCTCCCAGGGTCTTTACAAAGTGCCTGGCACCAGTAATTGCATTCTGCAGACAGGGGAATACAAGTATATCCTTACTTGGACGACTGTCTAATTCAAGCAGAGAACAAGGACATTCTTCTTCAACATCTGGCGTTTGTGAAAAGACTTCTAACATGCCTAGGGTACACAGTCAACGAAAAGAAATCAAAACTAGTACCCTCTCAAGAGATAACATTCCTGGGTGTAAGCTTGAATACAACTGCCGAGATGGTTTATCTCACGCCAGACAAACAAAGGCAGCAGACTACCTGTTTCAAAATGTTGGCAACAAAGGCCCAGTTATCTGCAAGAAAAATTATGCAGGCTTTGGGCTTCATGGCATCCTGCATCCTACTAATTCCATATGCAAAACTGCATATGATGAAACTTCAATGGTACCTAAAAAGTGTTTGGACTCAACATTGCCACAGCCTGGAAACAATGATTACTCTCATTCCCTGCCTGCAACAGGAGTTTCGATGGTGGGCAAAGGCTTGTCACCAGAACAAAGGGATAGCCATTCACATTACCCCCAGCCAGGCAGACACTAACAACGGATGCATCAGATTATGCCTGGGGGCCCACATGGCAGGAAGATGCATTCAGGGCACATGGACCTCAAACCAAATGCATCTACATATCAATCAAAAAGAGATGTTAGCTGTTCAAAATGCCCTGATAGCCTTCAAGGACCTACTTCATTCGGGACAACTACTGATAAAGACAAACAGCACCACGGTCATGTGGTATATAAACAAACAGGGGGGCACACATTCTTACCCCCTTTGCAGACTAGCCATGACATTGTGGGCACAATTCCTGCCAGGAAAGGAAAATACTCTGGCAGACGAACTAAGCAGAAACCTCATGGATCCCCCACGGGTGGTAGCTGGATCCACAAGTCTTCAGCATGATAACAAGGAAATGGGGATGCCCGGACATAGATCTATTGGCCTCCCCTCACAACTGCCAACTAAAAAAATTCTGCACAAGGACTTATCACAGACAAGCATGGAAAGTGGAAGCCATATCTTTCATATATGTGGTATATGCCTTTCCTCCACTGCCTCTCCTCCCCATGGTACTCCTAAAGGTCAGACAGGAGAAGCCAAAGATGATACTGATTGCCCCAGACTGGCCCTGCCAGTACTGGTATCCAATCCTAAGGAACTCGCCTCTATGCCCAGCTTGGACCTTACCTCAATCACCTCGTCTATTGTCACAGCAAAACAATTAGATCCTGCACAGCCAACTCAGGACATTAAACCTGGCAGCATGGCTGATAATGTAGTCATACAAAAAACACTTCTCAGTAAAGCTGTGATGGATGTCATTCTGGAAGCCAGAAGGCCTAGTACTAGAAAGTCTTGTGCTGGAAAATGGAAGAGATTCTGTGCTTGGAACCAGGCACAAGGAACTGATACAACTGTACCAAATATTCCTCAGATTTTGCAATACTTAACTGAGATGCTGGACAAAGGCCTATCTTTTTCATCAATTAAAATTCATGCCTCTGCCATTTCGGCTCATTACAATACAGAGCCACCAATTTTTTCTCATCCTTTATTAAAGCAGTACCTCAGAGGAGCCAAAAATTTAAGGCCTCCAAGGAGATCACCAATACCTGCCTGGGACCTCAACTATGTCTTGGAAAAGCTCACCCTGCCTCCTTTTGCCTCCAAGGAGATCACCAATACCTGCCTGGGACCTCAACTATGTCTTGGAAAAGCTCACCCTGCCTCCTTTTGAGCCAACTGCTACCGCTGATATAAAGTTTTTATCTTGGAAAACAGCTCTGCTCCTAGCAATTACTTCTGCAAGACGAGTTTCAGAGCTACAGGTGCTCGTGGCTGTGGAACCTTTTTATCATTTTTTATCCAGACAGGGTCTGTCTGAGGACAAACTTAACATTTATGCCTAAAGTGGTGTCCAGTGTGGCTCTTAACCAAACTATTCATCTGCCAACTTTTTATCCAAATCCGCAGAACAAGGGGGAGAGAATTCTGCACTCTTTGGACATACACGGACAGCTTAGATTCTACTTGGACAGAACCAAAGCTTTCAGGAAGACAGAGCAATTACTAGTGGTATATGCTGCAGGATCACAAGGAAAGGCAATCTCAAAGCAGACTATTTGTAAGTGGATAGGCCACTGCATTTGTTTCTGCTATTTACACCATGGCAAGCCAGTGCCTAAGGGCCTTAGGCCACATTCCACCAGAGCTGCAGCCACTTCAGCAGCCTTTCTCAGGGGAGTACCAGCCAGAGACATTTTAGAGGTGGCTACTGGGAGCTCAGTGCACACCTTTACAAAGCATTATCATCTGCCACTCTACTCTAAATCCAGGGCAGGCTTTGCCACTGCAGTTCTGCAGGGCCTCATAGCTGCTCCTAATGCTGTTTAGCTCTAGCCTCCCAACCATAGCTTTGGAACTCTACCCAAATGTAATGACTGCAACAGTGAAACACGACGAACATAGTACAGTTGTGTACACTTACCATAAATGTAGATGTTCGAGTGTATTCACTGTTGCAGTCCAGGTTACCCACCCACCGTCCCCCTTTTTTCTATGGATCTTATCTTTCCTTCGCTGATTTATACAACCTATGTGGTGTATTTGCTTATGGAGGAAGGTAAAATTTATATTGGTGAATTTATTGATATATTTATATATCTGTGTATATATATATATGTGTGTGTGTGTATATATATATCTGTGTATATATATATGTGTGTGTGTGTGTGTATATGTATATGTGTATATATATATATATATATATATATATATATATATATATAATATAAAGTTTGGCTACCCTTTTAGGGGGCACCTGACATCTGGGGCAAGAAAAACTGAAGAAAATGGCGTTGACTGCTTCTTTTATACCCCTGACGACCTGACGTCAGGGAAGGGGCAACAGTAGCTGATGCAGGACCCAAGACTTTGGAATTCAGGCCGGCTGAGGGCACCCTGCCAGCAGGATTACCCAAATGTAATGACTGCAACAGTGAATACACTCGAACATCTACATTTATGGTAAGTGTACACAACTGTACTTTCTCCACTCGGATGGCCACTCTGAAGGTGTTAGCATATACGTCCATGCATCTTCTCTCCCATGCTACGGAGGACATCTAGTTCTGGCGTTGCTATGATGCACCACGGCTAGCTCTGGCTTTGCCAATTCTTGGAACCCTTTAAGGCGTCATTCGCAGATGATGGTTATTCCCTGTTTGAGAAGTCAGTTCATGAGACCTTGGTTCAGAGTGAGTAGGATGGGAAGTCACTGTCTGCCATTGGGATCCGCTTCTCCCCACCTCAAAGATACTCTTCTAGGAATCAGCAGAGGGATGAAGAAGATGTGGTACCGGAAGTCTCAGGCATTTTTCCGGGGTTCTCAGGACTCATCTTCCCCTAGAGGCAGAGGGGGTTATGATAGACGCCATCCTAGAGGCAGAGAGGGTCTGAGAAACTTTGGGTCTCGAGAACCGTTCTCAGACAGACTCCCGCAGCAGCCTTGAGGAGCTGCCCGACTACTAGGCTCTGGAATCATTCGGGGGTCGTCTGTCTGTACACCCAGTGCCATGGGAGTCCGTAGCAACAGATCACTGGGTGTTGCAAATTATATATCTAGAGGTTATTCCATCCCATTCACTGAATCATCTCCCAGACATCTCACCTGCGCAAAGGGAGTAAGCGGCTCTGGAGATATAAAAAGCTGCTAAGAAAAGCTGCTAAGGAAACGAGTCATCCAACCTATTCCCCCAGACCAGTCTGGATCAGGCATTTATTCAGTTCTTTTTAGTGCCGACGAAAATGGGGGACCTAAGACCCATTCTGGATCTGTCCACCTTGAACCTGTCAGTAGCCAAGGCAAAATTCCGGATGGTCACTCTTCAATCCATCCTGCCGTACCTGCAAGCCGGAGATTGGATATGCTCGATCGACCTCCAGGATGCGTATTATCATATCAAGATGGACAGGCACTCTTGGAGGTTTCTCCGCTTCCGGCTGGGGCCAATCATTATCGGTTCAGAGCCCTCCCCTTTGGTCTCATCACAGCCCCCAGGGTGTTCACCAAAGTGATGGCAGTTGTAGTGGCTCACCTATGGTTTTAGGGCATTCACGTCTTCCCTTACCTGGATGATTGGCTCTTTGCTGCCCCCACCAAGCATCTGCTTTGCCGAGCCAGGGATAATTTCCTCTTGTTAGCAAACAGACTGGACATCACCATCAGTCTCAGCAAGTCATCACTGACCCCTGTTCAGACCCTAGAATTCATTGGGGCTCTGTTGGTTACTATCCAAATGAAAGTTTGCCTCACTCCAGAGAGGGTACACAGTCTAAGGGTACATGTCTTATATATTCTTCAGGCTCAGTTTCCCACAGCAGAGAGAATTCTGAGGGCGCTGGGGTCCATGGCGGCCATGATCAATCTACTACCCCCTTTGCACAACTACTTATGCAAATTCTTCAGTGTACGCTAGCAGTCCAATGGTCTGTGTTAGATCTACCATTATCCCATCCAGTTTATATCTCCCAGGTTTGCAGAGACTCTCTTCAGTGGTGGGTCTTTCCCCGGACCTTGTCAGGGGATGTCCCTTTCTTCCGGCCTTTCCCAAAACCATGGTGACCACGGACGCCTCCCAGCTAGGGTGTGGGCATTGCTCAGGAAGAACAGTCCAAGGCACGTGGTCCCCATCCGAGACCAGTTTGCATGTCAATGTACTGGAGATGAGGGCGGTTCTTCTGACATTGCAGGCCCTTCATGCTCATCTTCCTCTAGGGACTGTTGTGATTCAGACAGACAGCATGTCGGTAGTCTGGTATATTAACAAACAAGGAGGAACCATATCTTAACCCCTTTGTCACAAATCCATGAGAGTGTGGGAATGGATGATCTCTACTGGCCGTTTTCTGGTGGAAACGCACATCCCGGGACGGTTCAGCATTCTAGCGGACAGGCTCAGCAGAACTATCCTGATGTCTTACAAGTGGTCTCTGAATCCTTAAATAGCGGAACAGATCTTCCTCAAGTGGTGTCGGCCTTGCTGCGATCTGTCTGCATCTCCTTCCAACGTGAAATGCAGCGAGTTCCTCGCTCTGAACCCCCCACAGGGGAAAGCCCCCAGAGAAGCACTGGTTCATGCTTGGCCTCCCGGTCTTCTTTATGCCTACCCCCCATTACCTCTCATTTTGAAGTTTCTTCAGAAAGCTCGCATGCCTGGAAATGCAGTGATCCTCATTGCCCCATTCTGACCTCCCTCCCTTTGGTCTCCTCTAGTAGTTCTACCATGGATCTGGTTCCGGATCTCATTTCGCATCCCTCAGGGATTCCTCACCCATACCTGAACAGTCTGAAACTCACTGCTTGGCTGCTCCAGTTCCCTTGATTATTGGGGCTCCCGGTTTATCCTCTCCTGTTAAAACCATTTTGGTGGTGGCTCACAAATCTTCCACCAGAAGGTTGTGTCATAGCAAGTGGAAACGGTTCTCATTATGGGCCTGTCAGTGGGATATGAATCCCTTTATGGCTCCTGTCTCCGCAGTATTAGAGTTTTTGGTGTGGATCTTTCGGCAAGGTGCTGGTTCCTTGTCAAAGTCCAGCTGGCTGCAATTTCTAATTTTCATGTGGGGGAAAATATGTCTTCATTAGCCTCTTCTAGACTTTGCAAGACCTACCTTAAAGGTACATTTCTTTTAAGACCCCCGGTGAAGGATCCTACAGCTCCATGGGACCTCATTTTCATTTTTCAGGCTCTAGTCTCCCGTCCCTTTGAGCCTGCAGCTTCGGTAGATTTGCAGCATCTGTCTTGGAAGACTGCCTTTTTGGTAGCTGTTATGTCTGCCAGGAGGGTGTCTGAACTTCATGCATTATCCATGAAAGTTCCTTGCATGATTTTTCATAAAGACAGGGTTTCCCTGCGCACTAATCCATCCTTCCTTCCCAAGGTGGTATCAGAAGCCAATATTAATCAGACTATCAATCTTCCTTTATCCTAATTTCCAGAACAAGGGAGAATATAAATTACATCTGCTGAATGTACACAGGCAGTTGCAATTCTACTTGCACAGGACAAAATCCTTTCGTAAATCTGATCAGTTGTTTGTTTCTTACTCAAAACCCTTCTTAGGGAAGCCAATTTCTAAAGTGACGATTGCTCGTTGGATGTCCTAATGCATTATTCGAGCATATTCAATCAAAGGCAGTGGTTCCCAAGCTTTTTCGATTCTCTACTCCCTTGCTGAATCCAGGTTTTCCCAAAACGCCGTGGCGCGCATAAAGTGCATATTCCATTTATTTATTTATTTGACATTTATTTAACGAGGCTGCCTGACTGGACTAGGAAACCTGGAGAGAAAAGCTCACAAGTACAATAAAAAGACCATTACCAAAAAAAAGTGTACATTCTGCTTAACAGTGTAACACTGATCTACTATGGTCGAGAGGTAAGCAAACCTAATGGCAACCTTATTAACTTTAAGTTTATAAGAGCAATATTTAAAATCTGTCCCTATTATTTTGCTCTGTCCAGCATACTTCTCAACTGTATATATTTTTGCAGACTGTCCAGATTTTTGCCTCATATTTTTGGTCTTTTTCTCATAAAATTTTTGTTTTCTGGCAATTCACTGCAGATCATTGAGGATGAAGTCAGAAAATAATGACAGACAGTTGAGTTTCATACTTCATACCCTTCAGAAAATTCACACTAATGCAAAACCTGCATTTCTATCAACTTTCTAAGTTTGTGAGAGCAGTACTTAAAAATGTCCCTATTTTGTGCCTTTGCACCCCCACTATTTTTAGCTTTGCTCAGATTTCTTGATCTAAGAGGGTGAGAGGTATGTATCCAGTGGTATGGTCCAGACTTACCCAGACCTCATTGTTACTGTCAGGGATCACTCTCACTCTTCACTCTCTCCCCTCGTGACACCCATGCACACAGTCTCTTTTGCATTCATGCACGCATTCACTCACACACATCACTCTCACTCTTTTCCGATCTCTCACACAGTCATAGTCACTCCCTCATTCATACCTGCATTCACTCGCACATCACTCTTACTCTCCCAGTCACAGACACACACACACACACACACACACACACACACACACACACACACACACACACACACACACACACACACACACACAGTCACTTCCTCATTCATACCTGCATACACTCACACATCACTCTCACTCTCTCCTGATCTCACACACACAGTCACTTCCTCATTCATACCCGCATTCACTCACACATCACTCTCACTCTCTCCTGATCAAACACACACAGTCACTTCCTCATTCATACCTGCATTCATTCATACATCCCTCTCACTCTTCCAATCTCGCACACACAAACACACACACTCTCACACTCTCTCACTCTCACTCTCACACTCACACTCCTACAGGCATTCACTTACCTGACGGCCCGGTTCCAAGTGCTCCACGGCCCGGTACTGGTCCGGGGCCCAGTGGTTGGGCACCGCTGCTATACTTGATGCCAGTTCTGCTAAAAAGCTACACTGTAGGTCTAGACTTCACTGCGAACTAGTAAGCTTAGCTGCAAAATAAACTGCAAACTGTTCGCAGTTTATTTTGCAGCTAAGCTTATTAGTTCGTGGCACCCCTGTGAGGAAGTAGCGGCTCCCCACGGTGCTGCAGCACACACTTTGGGAACCCCTGATCAAAGCAATTTCCCCTCCGGGTCAGGTAAAAGCACATTCCACCAGGTCTATGCCCACTTCAGCGGCTTTTTGGTTCAGGGTGTTGTCGGATGATATTTGTTTTGTAGCTACATGACCCTCTTCTCATACCTTCATCTCACATTAGAAATTGGACATTATATCTAGGAACAGGGCATCCTTTGCCTCCGCGGTGCTCCAGAATATCCTTCTATCAGGGCCTCTCAGGTGTTGGCAGCTGGGGACTCTGTCTCACAGATTGAAGACCAAATGAAGTCAATTACTTCAGATAAAGAAGTTGTGTAGTCACCAACATTCCATCTGAGTAGTTGTACTTCATTTGTCTTCAACCATCCCTCCTCCTTCCCCTGACCTTGTCACTGTTGTCCTAACCAGGTATACGGGAGATATACATTCCACGAGGGTCCCTCTTATGCTTGGCTTAGGAATATTTGGACTGTCAGTAGTTTCAAGGTCTTGTTGGGTCAGGTGTGTGTATTTTGCTGAACAGCAAACTCGATCTGAAGGGGGGGAAGGAGACTTGGGGCATTATGGGTAAGGGGAGAAGCTTGGAGCTCAGATCAAATGCTTGTTATGTGGCCGTGTCTGATCTGATTCAGATCCATAGATTCACAGGTTGAAGACAAATGAAGTACAACTACTTAGATGGAACGTTATGGTGAGTACATAACTTCTTTTTTCTAAAGAAGCTTCATTTTATTTCAGTTGATGCTGTCCCATAATTTATTACTGAACGACCTTGTTCAGTCAGAAGAGTATGTCCTTTGCTGGTCTTATTGCCGTTAAAACTGTTCAGAATGTCCATATCACCAGTTGTGATTAATTTTAAAAGACTGATTCCTTAATTACCCATGAATCCAAAGAGTCTCTAACATTTGATTCCTTTTTCTCATTTCAAGAATTTCTTATCACTTAATGATATTCTTGGAGTAAAATTTCTGCATAATTACTTTGCTTCTCATCTCTCTTTAAGCAATCTACATGCAGTCTTTTAGATCTACCCACAATCTACCATAATCTCTTAATCTGTTTGCCACCTAATGTGTTGTAAAGCTTTCTTCTAAGTGCACTCTGTAACCAAATGATGTTCATCATTCTCACTGTTGCAGTAGACTTTGGCTATTTGAGTTGTATCCTGCTTAGGATGCTATAGCCAGCTAGTCTTCAAAAAGCTCCAGCTACCTCCCTCACAAACGCTCTTTACTACCGATTGCTGATTTCCCTCCAAGGGCTTGACCAGCCAGAGTGTAAACAACTTTAGTACTTTGACACCTCATGAGAAAGCAGATCTTAGTCTTCACAGGAGCAACAGTTGGCTTCCAGCTTCATTTCTGACAGATAAGTCCCATTAGGGGAGCCCTTCTTCACATACATTATTGTCCTTTTAAGATAATTTTATTATATTTAATTCTGTTTAATTGTATTGTTTTTTAATGCAAAGAGGTATTTCTACTTTAACAATACCAACATTTTTACTAATTTCAGACGTTTTCAGTTAAGAACCGCTTTTTAGATAGGGGCTTGTAATTGATTATTGGGGGCTATGTTTGTGATTCAGATATACTGCTTTTGAAACATTTTATTGGAAAATATTGAGTTTTAGTCATGTATTTCTTGTTTTTGGTGCTTGTGTACACTTCGTCAACTTATCTTTATTACTTGATTTCTGTCATGGCACTTTTAAAGAAAAGGATTTGAGTTTAGACAGGAAATTTTGTGTACTGCTTGTGCTGTTGGTTTTGAAGTGTTTATGTGCTCCTTGTGAACACTTGCCTGACAACTTCTCTTCCAGTCGACTTTCCAGCAGTACTTGCCAGCAATTGGGCTTCTTCCTCAGCTACAGCATGGATACGTAATCTGGTCCTATTGTTTCTTCTCCTGATATACCTAAAAAGAAAAAAAAGGCAACAGAACAAAGAGCCCTGCCTACACCACAGGCTCAGTCTGTGTCTCACCTGATGGTGGATGATTTTACAGTAGCCAGTTGTTGCTCTTCGGACCATTCATTGGTTTTTCCAGGTTCCTCTGGTATATCCTCTTCCACTGTCTGGACTGAGGATTAGCCACATCCTCTCTGGCTGTTCCAGTGGCCAGTCCAGGCATGGGACTTGTTATCTTTGAGTTTGGGAGTTTCTCTGGGAGGCTTTCATGGGGTGGTCATGTAAAGAGCCCTGTTGCTTGGGATCAAGGGCCATCTCCTAGTTGGTCTTCTCCCAGGGATGTCTATAAAAATAAAAGGATCTAAATACATGCTGCCTGCCCATAATGATGATTTTCTTGTATTGACCAGGCGATTATTGCAGGTTTACTTTTGTGGAGAGCAGAAATCCATACCAGGCATTATACTGGATAAAAATATTTCTGAGGAAGATATATTTGAGAAGTCTGACATAGAAAGAGACAGGGCTACTTCTCCTACAGATTCTCAAACACAAGACTCTGATTCAGATGAAAGATTGACTTATCATTTAGAGTACCTTTGCTTGTTTGAGACTATTTCCAGGATGCATTAAGTATTTTTATGGGAACAAGTAGGTGTTCCCCCTGAACTGAGGAAATGTGTTGCAAGTGGATTTGTCACATGTTACACCCGCTCCACCTGTCATGTCAGCCTTGGAGGATGTGTTAAATGCTGCCTGCAATAACCTTGGTTTTCTGTCTTAAGTCCCCAAAAAGACAGATAGACTTAAAGTAACTCAAACTAACAAATTCTTAATTTTGTAGAGAATTTGATGAATTGTACTGCTTTATTTTCTTTAGAACTGAAGTCCTGAATATAAATATATTTCTAACCTGTCTTGGGTGTCTAGGCATGCTTTGAAGAATGTATATGATTGTGATGATACTGTGTCTAGGACCATTGCTTCTGTTTTGAGAATATATGCCTGTAAAGTTTTCTGAACAGCTCTAGTCTGAGACTTTAAATTCTGTTTTAGATAAGGAGGTTTTGTGTGGCTGTTGTGCTACTCAAGTTCTCAGTTTGATTTAAGAGGGGAATTGATTCAGAGAGTTTAAGATTTTTTAACCCACCATAATCTTACAAATCCTTTGCTTCCTTCAAAAGACAAAATCAGCAATCCCTACTATCTACTGGCTAAGATGGATCCAAAGAGAGATAGAAAGAAGGGAAAAATAAAAAGCAGGGATCCTTTGAGTTAAAAGGACAGATTACACATTCAGAATGAATATGCTAGCATTCTTACCCCGTCCACTTCTACCGATGCATCTCTAAATCTGTCCCTAAAACTGGTTCTTGATCTTCCCCTTTGGCAACAGATTGTTTCAGACTTGTGGGTACTAAAAGTGGTTCAGGAGGGTTGCTCTTGGCAGTAGATAGACATGCCTTCTTTCAGGAGAATTCTACCCCACCGTCCCAACCAGAGTTACTTCCTCAGTTGTTTTCTACTCATGCTGACCCTTAGAGTCATAGAAGCAGGGCTTTAGGCCAAAAGGGTGGGGGCTTCTACTTTAGAATATTTCTGGTACCAAAATGAAAGTTTTCCTGGAGACCAGTTCTGGAAGTTTCCTTTTTTCATCTTGTTTGTGAAAGTACCAGATTTCAAAATGTTGACCATTGTGAGTCTGGTACTGGTCGTTCTTCTTCTGCAGTTTATGGTAACACTAGACCTAAAAGGTAATTATCTTCACATTGACACAGTGGCTTCAGAAAAGTTCTCATTCTCTGTGTGTGGGCCACATTATAGTTTTCCAGTGATTTTATTTTATTTTATACATTTGGTTACAGCGGTGGTACACTGATTACAACTGACCATTTGCAAGTAGGAGGAGTTGGTAGTTCATAAGGTTAAAGGCTTTTGTGATGTAAGCAGATATTACTATTTTCAAGTTACCATTGTCCGTGTTGAGAAGAGTGCCATCATTGTACTATGACATGTCCAGAATCCATGCTGTTTAAGGATAAGGAGATGTTATTGTTTAATGTAGCTTAAGAGTTGTATGTAGAGTTTTCTAGCACCTTGCCAAGAGTGGGTAGGATGGAAATAGGATAAAAGTGTGAGGTGTTTTTGGGTTTAGGTTGTTTGGACAGGGGGTTAATGGGTACTGTTTTCCATATATTTGGCATTATATTTTGATGAGGATTCAGATTGTTTGTCATGACTGCCAAACTTAGCTTGAGTCGACATTTAAGTAATTTGGTGAGCCATTATGTTTGTTCTTGTTTAATAAGGCATTTTTACCACAGGGGAAGAATTTGTCCTGGTGTTGGATGTTTAGTATGTAGACCATTTAAAGGTTGTCGGATGGCCTTTCACCTTAGTGATATTATTTGTGGACTGGAGTCTTAAGGAGAGTGGTTTGGCTGGAGATTTTAGAGATAGATTGCTGATATGAAAAAAATGACTTGTGAGTGATTGTCGGTGGTATGGGCAAGAAGGTAAATATTTTAGACAGTTGTTGGTTCATATATTGATTAGTAGGTCAATAGTAGAGTGGTTGGTAGAATGCAGATTGGGTGGGTAGGCTCTATGATACGCTGTAAGAGGTCCTTGTAACTAGAAATTCAGAAATGTCATTTGAGAGGGAATCTGATAAGTGATTGTTGAAATCCCCCAGGATAATCAGATGTTTATTTTTGCTGCAGAGTACTTCTTATTGAAGTTACTAGCTAAGACTATTTCTGAGAATATGGATTTATTTTTAGAAACTGATGGAGGAAGTGGGTATGCTGCTGAATTAAGAAAGTTTTTTTTTTCCTGTCTAATTTTAGGAGGACCCGGTTGTGGTCTATGTCTTTTATACTGTTTGATTTAGCTAGGACCGTGGGCTTAAGATGTGTTGTGTGTGGTTTTGTTTAATAATAATAGACAGCCTCCTCCTTTTCTATTACTAGGTCTTGCAAAATACTCATAGTAGTATGAGGGGAGGAGATGCTGAAAGTTGGAGCTACATGGCTTGATCCAAGATTCAGTGACCGCTGTAATGTCTGGTTGTGTTAGGAAAGGAAAGTTCTTATTTGGTCGAGCTTGTTGGCAATGCTTTGTGCATTGATGAGGGCACATGATATATGGAAGTCTGTGCACTTTATGGATGGAGACGAATGGTGGTAAAGTCCGGGGTAAGTTTCTGAGCTGGCGCTGATAAGGAGTATTAGAATGGCTGGCGTGAATTTGTAGAGATGTTTTAGAATTTTGATGAAAGTATTATGAATGTATGTTTAAGGTGGGAGGACATTTGTGCATAGTGGTGTGTGTGTATATGGGAGAGGTTATTGGAGACTGGAATAGAAGGTGGAGGTGATTTATTTACTGAATGGTCATAGCAGAGAATGATAGAGAATTTGGCTGGGATAATGATGAAAAAAAGAGGTGTGATGGCTTATTGCAGACCACAGGGCAGTCACATAATTTATTTAGATGACTTGCTTATCTTTGCTTAGTCTTTTGCCAGATGTCATAAGTTTTCTCTGCAAATGGCTTTCCTAACCCAAGAAAAGGTGGATCCCTAAATGGAAATAGCCAGGGAACATCTCAGGTTTCTAGGGTTCACAGGGATGGTCATTTCGTCATTTTTTCATGTTGGCATAACCCGTCTGTCTGTGTAACAAATCCTACATTCAATACCTTACTACTTTCAGAGTGTACATTGATTCTAGCCATCCACCTCCCTTATTTATTTCAGAAACTGATTGGCAGGGTGAAAGGACTCCATATACCTTGATCATGCTTTTGCAAGTTATTTTATTATCTTGTCAGTATTGTATACTGTAGAAAAGCTGAAAAGTGAAAACTTTATTTTAATTTGCGGGCTGCTATGCTGTGCTGGATCCAAAGTCTTAAGACACACAGTCTTGCTGTGCTGTTTACTGCTAAATCAGACACACAGAGCTTTGCATGACTCCATCTGTATTCTGTTTAAAGTACCAAGCCTTTCAAATTGCACACTGATAAAGAAATATATTTTGCAGCTATAAGCACAGTTACAGATAACTTATTTTTATAATAAACCACACATACTATTTCTGTAAGTTTGTAGCATATATTTATAAAGTTTTCCTTCATTACAGATATGAATGATGACTTCTACAAAATACTTCTCTCTGTCCCTCTCTCTATTACAGTTGTTATATAGAGTGCTAGTCACGCACATAGATTTTATTTCCTCTTGGTATCTTTTTTGGCCTTCTGTGGGAAGTCACATAATGTCTGTTTTTAGACTTTTCTATTGTCCTGTCAGCAGTTCTTCTGATGTGAAAATGCACAAATGCACACAATCAGAATAACAGAAGTATGTTCTGTTCCTATTGAAAAAAACATCACGTATTGCTGAGTTTAGTTATTTGTTCTGCAAACATGAGAAAAGCATGTGATACTTGCTTTCCAGTATTGCTTTGTTAGGCTTTTTTTTTTTTGATGTTCTGAAGAGAAGCCTGTGTGTTATACATATAGTATGAATGCCCGTTTTACATTGCTAAACTCTTACATATATTCAAGCAAACTTTTTATTTTGTGCTTTTAATTTCAGCCTTATATTCATAATCTCTAACACTTCCCTCTTTTTTTAAACATACTCAAAACACTTTATACTGATATGTATTTTTGTTTAGATCATATAGAAACACATTAAAAAAACAAAACCTTTAGTCTTTTTTTGATACAAGTCAAAATGCAATTTTACACAGTTAATATGATATTAAGTATTACAACCAAAACTGAATGTATCTAACAACTTTTTCTGCAGACCATTCTGTGTAAATATTTTTATTAGTTATGAGCTGTGTCTGCTTTAGTTTTATTTTTTAACTTGATTCATTTATTCTTTTGCAATCACACAATTTAATTTATGACTTAGAACTGTTCCATTTACTCTTTGCAACTGTTGAATTAACTCTTTACTTTTATTAATAATTTTATATCAAAATATTAGAACTAGACTAATATCTATAAAATACAAGAACTATGTGCTACTTCAAGCATTTATACACTGCTGAAAATATGCAGTTTTAATGTCATTTTAACCATCACATTTTTAAACTGCCCATACACTTTAGTTGACAGTGAAGTATACACTGAAGAATGCTATTTGCATATTAGTCCATTAGCTGTATGAATACAATATTTTAATATATTTTTTAACTGGGATAACCAATACTGATACAGATAAAATGGTGATCCAAAAACCAGTAATGAGACAACAACTTAAAACCAGTGATAATATTACAACTTGACAAATTACTTTTGAACTTATTACAATGTATCCTGTACAGTATGTATTTACACAGACTGTTTGTTATTCATGCATTTCAATCTAGTAGGTATCCTGGACCCATTTTTTTAAACATGTTTTTTTTTTACACATATTCATTACTAGACAATTTCATTTGTACTGAATTTTTTTGTATTTGTACATACAAAGACTATTATTTGTACTGAATTTGTCTGCATTTGTACATACAAAGACTATCATTTGTACTGAATTCTTCTGCATTTGTACATACAAAGATTGTAAAGTACATTTAGTCTAATCTTACAAATTTAATAACATTAATATTAAGCAAAATCTTGGAAAATGTTTGTCTCTTTAGAAATATTTAGTGGAATTGGCACCAAAGGCATATGTCATGTTATTTTAAACTACATACTCAGCAATTTAGAAACATTCATGCTTTTTTATACCAATATTGTTTTGCCAAAAACATATTAAAATAGTGACCAGTCTTGTTCATTTTTTTACATATCTTTACTCTTTCTTGTATAGCTGTAATAAAGCAATTGTAAGTCATCTTGTGTATAGCTTTACAGGTTAACAGGTTGTAAATACAATTTAATACTAAACAATGCAATAATAACTAGCATAAAATATCTTGTACTTTCAGATTTAATCTGTTTACCAGTGTTTCTTATGCACTAATACCTGTTTTTTCCTTCCCCCCCTAAAAAAGTATTGTCAAGAAGGAATGAAATATTATTTCTTCCTGTAGCTCTGTTTCAGACCCTTGTGCAGTACTGCTTATACAGTCAGCGCAGAACTGAGAAAGTACCCCTCCTCCTGCAGCATTGCGGTATTGTTTATCTATTTTATGCTGTGAGAATAGAATGTATGTCAGCCCAACACTTTGGTTATACATTTGCTTTATTAGGTTGTTAAACTATAGACCCTTGTCTGATTTGATCATTTTTTTATAAAGCTTTTGCTGTTTATTACCACTAGTAGGTATTTGTACCTTCCTGCACAATTGATTTGAACTGTATGTATACTATAGCCCATCTGCTGGCTGTACTTGATGCAACTTGAGTTTTTTTTTTTGTTTTTACTTTTAAAATTTACTTGCAAACAGATTATCAGTGATATCTATGCACAATTGTGACATTTTATTACAATTACCAAATATAGTTGCCTGTAAACATTTTAATATTTATGTTTTAATAACAATAATGCTTTAGAAAAACTCAAGCTACTTATATGGCAATCAGTCTTGTTGTTTATCTTATCTTTCCAACATTTCCTGTAACTATTTATCTAGTCTAGGAAGGACTGAGCTCACATTTCAGTTAAGTATTTGTGATTTGCATAACTCTGCATTTATACTACATAAATATACATTATTTTACAATTAGCTTACATGGATTTCAGTATTTTTTTATTTAACTGTCCTGCCATTAATTTTACAAAAACTGTTTGACTAATACCGTCTGTGATTTTATTTCTTTTTAAAATTCAGAACTTTAACTGTTTTGTGTGGTGTTACAATACAATTATAAAAAAAAAAACAAATAGATATTAGCTTAACTAACACGTTTATATTTAGATTATTTATATTTGCTGTTGTCTGCCTGTTATTCTTGTGCATTGTAACAGATGTATTTTAGATGAAAAGAAATATATGCATGTCTTGTGACTTTAAATCTTTATTTAAGCATGTCAGTCTTGTGACTTTAAATCTTTACTCTTATTAACTATTTTTATTTAATTTTATGCACTAGAACTGTTTAGTGTAACTTTTTATTTAATTTTTATACACTAGAACAGTTTAGTTTACCTTTTGACTATGCTAAGAATAGCAGTCATATGCTCTACTTTACTGTAGTACTGATACATGTCTTGCTTTAACTGAATGGAAGTTTTAAACATTTGAGAATGATTTGTATTTTACCATCCTACCATGTATGCTTAACCATTTTCAATACACAAACATATTATAAAATATATTTCTTTTGTACAGATCAGCTGTAGTTTCCTGCACTTTCCCAATGTTCTCTTAAGCTCAGCTAATTTATTTCCTTTATCCTGTAACTGCTGTTCAAGAGTTTCCTCATGGTCTGCCTGATATGTCTCAGGAACCTGTTCTGCTGAATCTAAAACTCCTATGCACTTTTGAAAAGATGTATGTATAACTTGTCTAAGCTTCCTGAACTCATTGTGTCTGTCTTTTAGAAGTTTATTACATTATTTTGTAACGCAATGTACTAGAGGTTCTATCAGTAACTGATTTGACTGTTGTTGCAACTCTGAAATAAACCTTTTACATCTGGTGACAGAACATAACTGTCTAACATTTGAATGTAATGTGTACCACACATGATTTTGTTTCAGATACCAGTCAAATATTGTAATCCATTTGCATAATGCCTTACTATTAACTTGCCCTAATAATGTTTTACATTTACTAATATGCTGTATATACATTCATTCTGTTATTATTACCTTTATGGCATTCATACTGTATGTAACACAGAAAAATTTTCTTACCAGTAACCAGAGAGGCAGATGGTCAAGCTGCTTTACTGTAGATGGTTGAAAAGTCTTTGTAGTCACTTGTGAAGTTGGTACAACACAACTGGCAGTTTCAGTCTTACAACTTTGTATTGTACCTTTTTTGGAGAATTTATGGCACTGCTCACCTATCTGCACTGCAGTCTCACTCCAGATTTTGACGTCTAATAAACTGTATTATTGCTGTAAACTGTAGAAAACTGTAGAAATCTGAAGTACTTCACATAAATGTTAGTTACTGTGCTTTTACAAGAGTGGCCTTATACAATACATTACCCACTCACTCCCCCTGTTTTTGGATACAGGCTAGAAAGGTTTGTTAGGGTCACCATTGAAAATTTTATTTTATGTGTGCGCTGCTATGTTTTGCTGGATCCAAAGTCTTGTTAAGACGCACAGTCTTGCTGTGCTGTTTACTGCTGAATCAGAGACACAGAGCTTTGCATGACTCCATCTGTAGTCTGTTTAAAGCACCAAGCCTTTCAATTTGCACACTGATAAAGAAATATATTTTGCAGCTATAAGCGCAGTTACAGATAACTTATTTTATAATAAACCACACATACTCTTTCTGTAAGTTTGTAGCATATATTTATAAAGTTTTCCTTCATTACAGATATGAATGATGACTTCTACAAAATGCTTCTCTCTGTCCTTCTCTCCACTACTGTTGTTATATAGAGTGCTAGTCACACACACAGATTTTATTTCCTCTTGGTATGTTTTTGGCCTTCTGTGAGAAGTCACATAATGTCTGTTTTTAAACTTTTCTATTGTCCTGTCAGCAGTTCTGCTGATGTGAAAATGCACATATGCATGCAATCAGAATAACAGAATTATGAAAAGAAACATCTGTTCTTTTCCTATTGAAAAAAACATCACGTATTGCTAAGTTTAGGTATTTGTTCTGCAAACATGAGAAAAGCATGTGATACTTGCTTTCCAATATTGCTTTGTTAGGCTTTTTTTGATGCTGTGAAGAGAAGCCTGTCTGTTATAGTATGAATGCCCATTTTACATTACTAAACTCTATACATATATTCAAGCAAACTTTTTATTCTATGCTTTATCTTTCAGCATATTTACAACAGAATTAATTTCAGCCTTATATTCATAATCTCTAACAAAAAGCTCTGGCCTTCATAGTGTGGGACTGGAAAAGAACAACCTGTGTCAGTTCAGACAACTCCTGTTGGTTGTTCCTTGCTTTAACTTCACTTGTTCCCAGTATGGTAAAACAATTCCAAGCAGGATTAAGGCACCCTGTAATTGAGACATGTTTTCAGTGATGGCATATTGGAAAGGGGTGGACTCTAGAAGCATTCTAGAGATGGCTACATTGACCTCTATGTATACCTTTACAAGGCATTATAAACTAAATTCCTTCTCCAGGTCCTGAACTGACTTTGCTAAGACTATTCTCCAGGGGCTGCTGTACCCTTATCTTTCCTCCTCCCATGTTGAATACGCTTTCTTAGTCCATCTGAACAGCCAAATGCTACTACAACAGTGAAAATAATGAACATAGTACAGTTGCCAGTTGCACTTCCTATAACAGTATATGTTTGAATTTCTCACTGCTGCACTAGCTGCACCCTCATTCTGCCCCTTCCTCCTTCTGTATATAGTTAGTTGTTCGGGTAAAAAATTGTATGTTTATATCCTTTTGGAATTTCTGGATAAGTAAGCTTTCTTTTTTTGTTTGGACTGGAAAGGCCTGGAGCTTTCTGCACTCTGACTACTGATTTCCCTCTAAGTGCTTGTTCAATAAGCAGTCAAAGTGTAGGTGAGGGAGGGAGCAAGAATTTTTTGAGGACCGTCCGATTGTTGTATCATAGGAAGGTACAACCCAATACCCAAAGGTTAAAGCACCAGTAAGGAATTCAAACATCTACTGTTATGGCAAAGTGCAATCTACACAACTGTGCTTTCTTTCCTCATCCCATACGTTGATTGAGCATGCATAAATTTATGCATGGAGAGGATGTTCCCAGTCATTTATGGCACAGGGGCAGCTGTTCTGCCAGAAACACAAGATTGAGATTAGTATTGTGAAGATGTGTGGGATCCTATCTCCTACAAGCTTGTTTGGATTGCGCTTCTAGTTATTTGGACATGCTGTGGCTATGTGGTATGTCATGTAACAGGAAAGGGAGTAATCCAGTCTCTGTAGGAAGGTCATGAGATTAGAAGAGGGATCTATCCTTCATTTACAGCAGTATTTAATTTGCATCATCCTACCTTACTGGAAAACCTCCTGCATAGTCCATAAACTTTAAAGGTGTCTTGTCCTGCTTTGTTGGTGATCCTTGAGCTCTTTGCCAGAGATGTGCACATTTCCGGATTTACTAGTCACGCCATTTATTTGTTTACTCAATCTAAGCCAGTTTAGGTAGTCTGCTTTCCTTTATTGTCAGTATAGTATCAGGAGTCTGCATGCCCTTGGGCAGTCATTCCTTGAGAACTTTCTAGGAAGTTTTCATTGTTTTTCTTATATACAGTCAGTGTACCAGAAAATGTTTTTAAATATCTCTTTAATGTCCGACTTTGATTTTTATGTTGTTGCTCTATTTTTTTTTATTTCCTGATCATTTTGTTTCAGGTGCATTTCACAACCATCCATGGGCTGAGTCTTGGGATGAAACCATCTTTATTCCCATACATTCAGGTTGGCAACTTTTGATATCCTAGGGTCAGAAATACGTCCTGATAAGTGTTTCATACAGAGCTGTCTATAATGCTGTGTTTTCCATGGCGATATATGTTAAAAGCCTGCACAGATGGCCAAATAACATGCTTGATTGGACTTTATCAAGATTTTGGCACATTTTCTAACAAAACCTTTTTTTAACTCATCAGTACTTTTCAGGGCATTTTAACTCAGACCAGTCCTCTTTCAAGGTTCATTTAGCTGCTGTTTCTAGCATTCTTTTGAGCCAAGACTTCAAGACTTAAGCTGTTGGTCTATCAGTAGTCTTAGACTTCAAGGCTCAAGCTGTTGGTCTATTAGTAGCCATACTTAGTCTTTTTTCAGGAACCTTGTTTTCTTTTAGATAGAATTACTTCTGTTGAGTTATATTTTTCCTCTCTGGCTGTAATATTGAAAAGGCAAAGCTCTTTGTTGCAGGGTTGATTTTAAACCCTCTTTATTGTATGTTACTTGATGATATTCAGCCATCTTTCACGTCTCTTGGAGATCCCTTTGATTTAGGCAGTACATCATCCTCTGTGTGGATATACACAAGTAGCTTAAAACCATTCTGTCAGAAGAGAAAGTAAATGTGTTTCTTGATATGTCTGCTACACATAACACATACTGTAGGAAAGATGATACCACCAACAAACATGCATTCTAAATTAAATTTTACTTATAGTTTTATTGATGTGAAAGTGTGTCAGATTTTCCTCAGTGAAACTTTCATGAAAGGTCTTGGCTATGTGCTATGGAAACTGTATGCTGACATCTTTCTTGAGTGCTACTGTTGGTTGGTAATTTTCTATTGGGATGCCTTCCCAAGTGAACTGTGCTGGGAATTCTGTCCTAGTGGTTCTTGCAGCTAGAGCTCTGTGACAGATATAAATGTGTTGGATTTTTACCACAATACTTGATCTGGGAGTACAGCTGCTCCTAAAAACGTAAACCACTCATCTGACTCCTTGCTTTTTATTTTATTGACATTTATTTATTTGTTTGAAATTAGTAACCAGAAAAGTGGATTGGTCAGTTGACCTTTTTCAGCCACAACCCACAGCACAGAAAATGGGGTAAGAAACAAAAACATTCTCAGTATTTCAACCAATGTGGAAATGCATAGATCATTTACAGGGTAGCGTTCTCTTACTAGAGTGATGCCTATGTATAGTGCATGTAAGTGTTAAGATAATTCTACAGGACTATAGCAATTTATTCAATCTCATAAAAGCAATTACGGTCAGTTTCTTCTAGTAGATATTTCTTCAGTTTAGCCTTGAAGCCATCCAATGTTGAGAACATATTTCTCTGTGTAGTTGATTCTGTGTTGCTGGACCATATTTAGTGAAGACCCTTTCCCGAATGCTAGTGTCAAAATGTGGTCTTAACAAGGTAATGCCGTCATCCTCAATTTCTCTCAATGCGTATGATAATTCTCTTATTTGTAAGGCTGAGTGTATTGGGAGGAATTGACCCAGCATGATAAATTTGAACAGTTGAGTGCCAAGTAGTATAGTAGCTTGGCTAGTAAGTGGCAGTTAATGAAATCTCTTAGATCACAGTGGTGGGTATGCTTGTCAGCTAGAAGTACAAAATTTCAGATTTTATTATTGTAGTAAAGTTTCAATTCTGAAAGTATTTGTTGACTATTTTGTCTGTATACCTTTAGAATTTTAAGGCAGGGTCCAGAACTTGAGCGTTCAGAAGGGGGCAGAGTCCTGTGGGATATGGGATTAAGTGTTAGCCTGGGAAAGTTGTCCAAGCAATCCTCATTTCCTTTGTGTTAAGTCCTTTTAGTTTCTGCAGTTGAATCTCTACATACTACATATCAAAGTTATGGTGGATCTGTATGCCTAGTACTGACAGGAGGGGAGAAGACTAATGAACCTGACTTGACTTAGCAAAACTGGTATTTTCTGTTTGCTCCTGGTCTCTTACTTTGAAATTAAACAGTTGTTGAATATACACTATTTCCTGTACTGGTTTTCTGTTGGATTATCTGTTTTGAGAAAATTGCTTTGTAATGATTGAAGAAAGGTAATACCTAATAAAATTTGTGTTTTTATTTTCCTTTTGTGTAGAATGGTCAGAACTTTCGTGTCCTGAATGAGCATAAATTTGCAAAAGAAATTCTTCCCCTGTACTTCAAACACAGCAACATGTCTAGCTTTGTTCGACAGCTGAATATGTGTAAGTGTAATGTTCCTTTCTCAGATTATTTACTTCAAACTACACCACTGCTAATGGTTGCATATTTTCCTGTCTCTGCATATAACTTGAGAGATATGTTTCTAACCATAGTGGTATGCTTAGTATAGATTTCAAGATGAAGTGAGGACATGTAAACACTTCACCTATCCAGTTTTAGTTAAACAGGTGTAATTTTAGTGTTCGAATGCATACAATTTGTATACCTTTTGATGTTTCTGGATCTGCAGGAGTATTGCTGTTACTGGTGTGTGTGTGTGTTTTCCTTATGTTTAAGCAGTATCAAGTAAAGAAGCTTTGTGTGTGTATTTTCATTACAGTAGAGTTATGAGTGCCAATAATGGTCTTTAGCTCAGCTCTTTCATGTCTTGCAAGTAAATGGCTTAAATGAACATCTCTGAGAGAAACATATGATGTGATGACTGCTGCTAGTCTGATTCAGCAGCACATTCCATTTCTTTGCCCAGATCTTACCTCTCAAGAGTACCTCATGGGGGAAAGTACCTAATTTAGAGTCTTAATAAGTTCATTTTCCTCCTAGTTCCACAATGATGTGATCTGTTACACATTCAGTGTTAAGAATTTAAGTTGGCATCCATGATGAATCACACTGAATTATATTAATTCATCAACAGAACTAACACATTTTAACCATCCTGTGAGCTTGCTAGTTGAAGTTGTTAGCTGTTTCTAAGTGTTCCACAGACAATGGTGGTAGGGTCCATGGGAACTGATTGGAGGAATATTTTGGAAATGGAAAAACAAGGAGCCAGTCCCAAAGCTTAGAGATAGTCCCTTATTTGAATATTCCTGAAAGACCCTTGAAGATTTACCAGCTCAGCAGCCTGTGGAACCTCATTCTTAGTTAAAAGGTGTTATTTTTATTTGTAACTTCTAACAAGCAAAACATGACAACACATTTTGAGCTACAACTATAGAACTATATTTAAGAAAACACTTTTGCCTGAGCTTCATCAGGTCTGTCTAATACAGTAGTTCACACTTTGAACATTGAAAATGCCTGCTTTACCAGCCTTTATTAGTCTGTTTTGTAACACATGCAAACTGAGAGGCTGTGCCTGCATCAGTGGGGCTCATATTCATTGGAGCAGTGTACGAAAACTTTATTACAGAACTTTTCTAGTCTGTTATATGCAATGTGAGAGACTGTGTCCAGTTTTATTATCTCCTGCCATACAATATGCCTGCTTATAAGAGACTCATATACATGATTAATGTGACCAGTCCCCTTTATTCTTCTTCTTGATGAAGACAGACATTTTTATATGCAGGGAAAGTAGTCACTACACTAGGTGATTCCCAGTTTTGAACAATACATGCATCCAGAGAAGTAGCATACAGTGGAA